>NC_092335.1:631167500-631457500 GCF_046630445.1 Rutidosis leptorrhynchoides
ATTTGGTAGATTAGCAAGACTCGATAAGAATGGCGATGCTTCTGTGCGGCAAAGGGTTACATGGAATGGCTCGAAATGTGCAGGTTCATGGGAATGGCTTCGGGAACCGAATGGCAGATCACTGGACGAGCTTAATAATCTCAATACGTTGCTTGATTCGGATGTTATATGTCCGGAAAAAAGCGACTCGTGGCGATGGATATTAAGCTCCAATGGTAACTTCTCAACAAACACTCTGTCGAATTTACTTTGTGATGCGATGTTTACTTCAGGTCCAAACACCACTGAAACTTTAAGAAACAATTTTCTTCCAAAAAAAGTAGAGGTGTTCGTTTGGCGTGCTCGGAAAAGGAAAATTCCCGTCCTAACCGAACTCGATAAAAGGGGTGTTGATCTACACTTCGTTCGTTGTCCAATTTGTGATGGCGATGTGGAGTCGGTAGACCATTCACTTCTGTTTTGTCAACAAGCATATGAGATTTGGTTAAAAGTTTATAATTTATAATTGGTGGGGATTCAATGGGGTGACAAACTTGAGTTTTGGAGAAGCTTTTCGGGGTACTTCTAGCATTCCGATGACACCATTAGGTGCGAAGATTTGGCAAGGAGTCGAGTGGACGTGTGCGTATCTAATATGGAAGAACCGGAATCAAAAGACTTTTAATAACAAGTGTTGGACTACACCGGTTGCATTATGTGAAATTCAAATAACATGCTTTGATTGGATCGCAAAACGGTGCAAAAACGTTGATATAGATTGGCATAATTGGCTAAACAACCCGCAAGCTTTTGTAATATAATCATAATATGTTTAGATAGGATACTATCTTAGCATCGTAGTTCGTGTTATGTTAGTCACACCGCCTCATACTTTCATCACCTCCATACCTTCTCATGTCCGCCTGATTCTTACTCTTCAGCCACATCCAGATGAAAAGCAAACTCACCATCGTCATCCTCATTATTGTATAAGGATTAAAGTTTGGGGGGTGAATTTGTTTGTTTTTTTGTATGTAACTAGTCGAGATACTTTGGGCAAGTTGGGTTGCTGCTAAATAACTTGGCTGCTCCCTCTTGTTCCTGTTTCTTTTACTTATTTTAATATATTGATGGTTTTCAAAAAAAAAATATATTATTAGTCACTTTCTTTACTTGTCGGATAAGAAAAAAAATTACTCCGTATAATCTGTCTTGAAAAATAATGTCACATGTAGTGACAAAACAATGATGTGGCGATGGCGATACGGTGTACTATATACAAAATAACTTTGAAATTTTCGATATGTAGCGTATAGACCTTGCTAACACAAGATGACAAAGATTTTTGTGTCATTCAGTAGACTTGCACGATTTTAATATTTTCGGTAAGATTTTATATAACTATATTTAAATATGTTGTTTTCATAGTCTGATAACATGGACCACCTGCCAAAAAAATTTTGATGTTTAGATGATTAATCCAATTATTCGTTGAATTTTCTTAGCCCTATCTGGTGAAAATATTTTTCATTTAACATTATGTACATACAGTATTTATAATAATATGAAGTATCATCTAAATATAAGTGATACTATAAAAATCGATTGAACTATAATCGAAAAGTTTCCCATTTATTCAAACCAGTTTTATTTATTTTTTTGTATCACTCAGGGGACTAAATCACTCACACGTTCATCTCCCGTAGTTGCATAACCCATCCGCAACTACTGTCCTGGAGGAAACCCGGATCAATCCGAGGGCATGGCCGGCAACCCCCCCCCCCCCCCCCCCCCCCCCCCCCCCGCTTCCCCGCACTAAGCGAAAGACGATCTAGGTGGATATACTTCATTCATGTTAGGGATAACATTGAGTCCAATGTTGCAGTTCAGCAGAGTCGACTACAGACCTCTCGCTAAGAGAGACAGACCACTACCAGTTGAGCTACAATCCAATGTTTTCTGCTGGTTGAACCGACAAACTAATATGGAAAAGAATGTTTTCGTCTGATTTTTTACAATAATTTTTAATGATTACTAACTTGATTTATAAAAGTTGAATATATTAAACTTGATTTATTGTAAACATGAAAAACTACAGTATAACTTTTCAAATATATATTATCGTAATTAATTAATTAATTTTGTTTCTCTGTCAAATTATCTATCTAACAAAATAAAATTAATACTCCGTAGCATATAGTTGTCACTGGTTTGACCAGTTGGCTAAAACCAAATCTAATAGTAAGAATAAAAACGGCGTTACAGATATTTACATTGAAATGTTTAATTTGAATTTACCACTTTGGTCAATACCATTTTCAGCTCATTTTTCTCTGCTCTTATCAATCCAATCTGGATCTGGATAATTGTTATTTCCTTAACTTTTATTTACATTTACATATTCAATATTGAATCTCCTAACTCTTATTCGTTTTATAGCTAAACTAGCTTATAACCCGCGACTTCGCGGGATTTTACATAACACTTTTGTAAATACTTTTGTAATTAGTTTAAATAAGAAAAAGGGAATATGTCAAGCCTATTCATATTGGTTTGTAACTGATTCATTAGCATCAGGTATTGTGTAGCGTTCATTATATTTTGACACTTTGATACGTTGTGGTTTGTGTTGTTGAGAATCCGGCATGATCAATCGAATGAATATATTTCACCCCTCCTGATGTTAAGATGACAATTTATCTTTTGCAAGAATTTGAATTCGGAGATGCTTAGATATATCTTATTCGGGAAATTAAAATTCATGTTATATCTAATTTCAACCAGACTACACCTTTTACGCTTACCAAATTACTTTCACTTCCCATTTTGACTGGTTACATAACCCACACAACCCGTCCATTAGGCAAAGTGTAAACAACCTGACTACACCTTCATGATATATCTAATTTTAACCTGATTACACCTTTTATATCTAATTTCATGTAAACAACTTCTTCTTATATCTAATTTCAACCTGACTACACCATTTACCTTTACCAAATTACTTTCACATCCCATTTGACCCGTTAAATAACCTACACAACCCATTCATTAGGCAAAGTGTAAACAAACTTGAGGCGAAATAAACACCAACAGATACTAAAAGCTAACCTAGCAACAATGAAACTTGCATGTGTTTAAATAATGAAAAAATTACATCGATGGTACCTGTGGTTTGTTGAACTTTTCGTCACAGCACCTATGGTTTTTTTTTTGCTTGAATGGTACCTGAAGTATGTGGCTGTATCATGGATAATACCTGATGCAAACTGCCGTCCCTTTTTAACAGATCAAATCTGTCATGTGCCATGCATATGAGGGCATTTTGGTCCATTCCTATTTTTTGTTACACATTAAAGGCATTCCAATCAGCGGATGTCATTATAATCTGTATATTAGCCTTCAAAAATATCAAACTACGGTTCATAATATTCTGGTTCCAACACAAACCCTAATAATCAACCTGATGGATTCCAATTTGTATCAAATGCGTGACCAGTTATCCTCATTCGATGTCAACAACATATACGGTAAGATTATGGTTTATTAAACGTTTTTTTTTTTTTTTTTTTTTTTTTTTTTTTTTATGAAACTGATTTTACTGTTTCATTCATTATGATCAATTTTTTCATTTTCTTATGTACATGTAGATGTATATCCCGGATTGTTTACAATCAAACTACATCATGGTGGCAATTTTACTCATCCTCCACGTAGGGATTATGTTAATGGAAAGGTAAATTATTTTGACTTGGTTGCAGGTGATACCTTTAGTGTTAATGAGATAAGAAAAATGGTGTTGGATCTTGGTTATGATTGCAATTCTAGGATGTCTTACCATTTTTGTGTTCCTGATTCTAATTTGGATTTTGGATTAGAACCATTAGAGAGTGAGATTGATGTTAACAATTTAAAGCAACATGTTGGTTTGAATAAGGAAATTAGTGTGTTTATTGTAAATGAAAAACAACAGTCCACGTATTTCAATCATGATCAGGATAATAGATTGGTAATAGTTGAGGAGGATAAGAGTGACAATTATGTTGAGAATGAAATAAGTAATGAACAAAGTGAGGATGATGATAGTGACTTTTATGTTCATGAAGATAATCACCTACTAGACTTTGATGTTGATATGAATGACTTCCATTGTAGCATCGACAAAGATAGTGAATTCATGGGAAATTCTTCTAAAGTTGTTGAAGTAAGTGATAATGAGCAGCAGATGGTTGTTATAGAAACTTTGAATCATGATGATTTTGATAGTGATCATGAGTATGCAGATGACATTGAAGGTGACAGAAAGAAGAAGTTAAAGGAATTAAAGATCCAAGAAAACCAGTTGTGTGATTTGTCAAAGACTAATTTGTATTTGGGACAAGAATTTGGGACAAAAAAAGAAGCTATGGAATGCATCAAGTTGCATGCTATTGAAACCCAAAGGGATATTGTGTTTAAATACAATGATGAGAGAAGGGTTAGAGCAGTTTGTAAAGGGTTAATATCAGATGTTGTGATAGTGGCTGAAAAAGGTAATCAGGTTGTTGGTTCTACTAATGATAAGGGCAAGAGTGTAGTTGAGGATGACAAAACAGCATCCGAAGGAAAGAAAAGTTGGAGAAACAAAGAGCTTAACAAAGTGGAATGCAAGTGGGTAGTTCATATTTCAAAGAAAAGTGGTTCAGAGACTTGGCAAGTTGTAACATTGAAGGATAAACACTTGTGTTCTTATTCTAGAGATGTTAAGCACTGCACATATAATTTTCTTGCAACACAGGTTGTTGCACAACTACCCTCAAATCCAAGATTACCTGCAAAGGCTATAAAGGTTCAGGCTGAAAAACAATATGGAATTAATGTACACATGATGAAGGCATACAGAGCATTACAGAAGGCAAAAAAAATTGTTGAAGGAGATTATGCAGAACAATATAATCATTTAAGGGATTATTTAGTTGAACTGAAAAGAGTTCATCCAGGTACTACTATCAAAGTTGCAACAGAAACTTGTGAAGCAGATGGTACAGCTATGATCTTTAAGAGGGTATATATTTGTTTAGGACCTTTGAAAGCAGGGTTCAATGCTTTAGGTAGGGATTTGCTTGGTTTGGATGGGGCATTTATGAAAGAGCCAGCAACAGGTCAACTATTAACTGCAGTTGGAGTTGACTCAAACAATGGTATTTATCCTTTGGCTTATGCTATTGTTGAGAAAGAAACATACAATTCTTGGTTATGGTTCTTAAGTAATCTAGGAGAGGATTTGGATCTAACTGAAAGATCAAACTTCACATTCATTAGTGATAGACAAAAGGTATTATTTATATAAATAATTGTTTCAGTTTTTTATTTTTTAAACTCTAATATGTATTTATTGAATTTAAATAAATTGAATTTTTTACAGGGTCTAATGCCAGCCATTGAAAGATTGTTTCCATGTGCTGAGCATAGATATTGTTTGAGGCACATACATGAAAACATGAAGACAAAAGGTTGGAATGGTGTTGCATATAAACAATTGCTATGGAAATGTGCAAAAGCAACAACAGTTCCAGAATTTGAACAACACATGCAGGAAGTAAAGGGGTTAAATGAAGCATGTTACAAATATTTAGCTGATATCCAGCCTCATCATTGGACAAGAAGCCACTTTTCTGGTATATGTCATTACTATCTTTAATATTGTTATACCTGTAGCTAGAAAGAAGTACTTTTGATAAGATTATGTATCACTTTTCAGGCAGGGCTTTGACAGATGTGCTTTTGAGCAATATGTGTGAGATTCTTAACAGGTGGTTAGTTGAAGCAAGAGATAAGCCTATCATCACTGCATTAGAGTATATTAGGGAGTACTTGATGAAAAGGATAGTGACAGTCAATAAAGAGATATCTAAGTCTGATGGTCCTTTAACACCTGGAGCAACAAAGGTCTTTGATGAAATCAAGAAAGAGGCTCAAAAATACAGTGTGATGTGGAATGGTGATCATTTATACCAAGTTAGTGGACCACACAATTATCAACGTGTAGTAGATATGAATGCAAGAATGTGTTCTTGTAGAAAGTGGGAGCTCACTGCAATGCCATGTAAACATGCAGTGGCTGCATTGTACTACATGGGTGCATTTGGTACACGTGTAGGTCACCTTGAAAGTTGGGTTCATCGTGTTCATTGGTTAGAAACATGGAGGAACACTTACAGTTTCAAAATCAGTCCTTTGAATTCAATGGAACTGTGGTGTAAATCAAATGTTACTAGTAAACTTCTTCCACCTTTGATTGTGGCAACTGCTGGAAGACCAAAAAAGAACAGGAGAAAGGGTATGGATGAAGCTGCAACCATGAACTCAGGTGGTAAGTTGTCCAGGCAAGGGAAAACAACTCGTTGTGGAAAATGTGGTCGATTAGGTCATAATCAAAGAGGCTGTACAAATGAAGGTAGTGTTGGTAATAGCAGTGGACCAAAAAGACAAGCTAAACAACCTGGTAAAACTGGTGGCAATAAGAAGACTAAAGTTTAATTATTGATGTTTTTAATTAGTGTTTTATCTTATGTTTTTTGAACCTAGAATATCAAGTTATGCAAAATTATGGATGTTTTTGATTTAAGTTTTTTGAACTTATTTATTGTTAGGGTTTGATGGATGCTGTTGATTTATGTTTAATGGTACTATTGTAGGTCAAACTGACCATTTCTGTTGAATGGATGTCAAACTGACCATTTCTGTTGATTTATGTTTAATGGTTCTATTATTAGGGTTAACTGTCCATTTTATGTTAAATGGATGTCATTTATGCCTTTGTATTACAAAAAAAAGTAAAAATAAAAAATAAAAATAAAAAAAAAAGAAAAAAAAACAGGTCAGTAATGTCAAATTGGGTCAAGAATGTCAAATTGGGTCAAACATACCACCATGAATGAGTAAATTATCCATTTATGTTAAAAAAAAAAAAAAAAAAATGGGGTCAAGGGGTTCAAATTGGGTCAAACATAAATAGATAACCACCATGAATGGGTAAACTGTCCATTTATGTAAAATTATCCATTTATGTTAAATGGATGTCATTTAGACCTTTGTATTACAAAAAAAGTAAAAATAAAAAAAAAATAATAAAAAAAAAACAGGTCAGTAATGTCAAATTGGGTCAAGAATGTCAAATTGGGTCAAACATACCACCATGAATGGGTAAACTGTCCATTTATGTTATAAAAAAAAATAACAGGTCAAGGGGTTCAAATTGGGTCAAACATAAATAGATAACCACCATGAATGGGTAAACTGTCCATTTATGTAAAATTATCCATTTATGTTAAATGGATGTCATTTATACCTTTGTAGTAAAAAAAAAAAAAAAAAAAAAAAAAAAAAAATAGGTCATTAATGTCAAATTGGGTCAAGAATGTCAAATTGGGTCAAACATACCACAATGGATGGGTTTACTGACCTGTTTATTTTAAACAGTCAATTTAAGTCACTTTTTTGCACTAAAAGTCAATTTAGCTCAATTTTTGCACTTAAAGTCAGTTTAGGTAAATTTAGGTAGTAAAAGTCAATGTAGGTCAATTTAGGTCACTTATAGTCACTAACATTCTACAAGAACATACTAACAGATTATTTTGGTCACTAAATTTAGGTCACTTATAGTCAATTTAGGTCACTTTTGACACTAACACTAAATTTTGGCACTTATAGTCACTTTTTGGCACTTACATTCAATTATTGTTTGGCACTGCACAAAAATGCTTTAAAGGAAAATGCACAAAAATGCAATAGTCTTAAGATATGCAATAAGCAAAGTAGAAAGTTCAAGAATGCTATATGTTACACAAACATCAAAACTGAGTACGAAATTGCACAATAATGGATATTATAAAGGAAACTGCAAATGGATTCATTTCTGATTCAAAACAAGAGTTACAGTGGACCATTCCAACTATTCTTGGATTCAAACTACCATTCCATAATACATTGAGCCAAAATACGTTTCAATACATCAAATTACTAATCTAAACAACTAAAGTAACATACATGAAAAAAACAACCAACAACACAATAACTAAAAACTAAAAACTTCAACTTCTTTTCTCGATTCTTCAGCATTTTGACCTCCTCTTTTACCCTCCTGACCTCATCTTCAAGAGTATTCTTGGACCTCAACAAATAACCCTGGTATAACAACTAGTGAACGAGAACACATTGGAGGATCATACCATGCAATAAACGGACAATTGGACCACTGAACAAAAAAAAAAAAAAACATTATCGATAAATTAGGGTTTATAACGAACCACATTAGGGTTTATCATCACAGCACCAAAGAGAAAAAAGTGAATACCTTTGTAGGGCAACTGTAATAGCGACGACCAGGATTAAGATCGACCTTCCACAAAAACAATCAACCATAGTGACGAATTGGGGAATTACGAAATTAGGGTTTATATCGATTTGGGTATTACTCAGGAAACACGTCAGTTTATTGACGGGTTAAAAAGCCTTTTATATTGAACAAAATATGTAAAGGACTAAAGTGCCCTCACATGCATCTCACATGTGAGACCTTAACGGCACAAAAGTGACGGCAGTTTGCTTCAGGTACTATACATGAAACAGCCACAAACTACAGGTACCATTCAAGCTAAAAAAAAACCATAGGTGCTGTGACGATAAGTATAACAAACCACAGGTACTATCGACGTAATTTTTTCTTAAATAATAAACAAAACGATATCAGGAATCAAGATTGCATCAAGGTAAGTTAGTCAGAATATTGGGGAACAAAAAAGCAGTCCACCTTAATGCTATTAACATGTAAGCTAAAGAAACCGCTACATTAAAATAAACTGTTATTGTATTTTCTCTAAATGGCACTGAAGACTCACTTTTATAACTAATTAACCATATATAGGCATATCAGTGTAGTTTGTAAAAGGGATATTTTCATTGAATGTAGCATATTTGACCAAGTAAAAAATATGGTCTGTTCTAGAACATATGCTAATTTAAACCAATTTAAAAAGCAAATAAAAATTTTGTGCTGATCTAGCACATATGCTACATCATCATCTTTGCATCTAGATACGACTTCTTTCAAGCCTTTGTCACAAATTGGTCATTTGTTGCATATTAAATCAACATCTTGAATTAATTTAAGATATTTACATGAGCTTCATTACGAACTAAACAATTTATAATATTTTTTTTTACATGCAAGGGAGCCAAGAACCTCCTAATTATTTTATTTTTCTTCATTTTCACCAACTGGGACAGAACATATATGTTTAACAGTTTTCATAGACATACCGATTGTTAAAGTGGAAATTCCATTGACTTATCACCCCGTTGCTATGGATAGCTCCATAAAGGTACAAAATCTGAAGAAAAGAAGTTTCGATGGATGTTTCCATGAATAGCTCCATCACAATTGAATTTTCCATGGATGTTCATGCTAGAAAAGAAGTTTGAAATGCTTGTTGTTGGTTTGAACATTACTCCCGCATGAATCACTCATCTCACCCTACACAAAAAGTCAAACAATTTAGTCAACCAAAATGTCAAATACAATACCAAGAACAGTTTGAAGAGTACTTACTTTAAAGGCCAAAAAACATCTAAACTCGAATGCGACTGAGATGAAGCGTGAAGCTTTAAAAGGATCCGGTGTAAGAAATTCTTTGGTGACACCGTGATGTTGATGCAATAAGTGTCTTTGTCGTTTGACCCATTTTGACACCTACTGTTAAAATGCTTTCTCTATATAAGGATCAACAATATTACACATCGTTTAATTATAAATAATTCTCAAATACAACTAATGTGTAACCAAACAAATCAAGTAATTAACCACGAGATTTTATCAAAAATAAATCCCTTACGCTACCTGAAAGGATGATTTTGAAGCTCTGAGATACCCGTTCTACTGCTTATATTGCATCAACAAGTTGATTTATCCAATTTAGATACCTATACCGACATGCATAAGGCAAAGACATAGGGTGTGTTTGGGTGACGAGCTTGTTGGAGCTTATGGAAGCTTATAGGAGCTTGAGCTTATGATTTTAATAAGCTCCAAGTCATAAGCTTCGTTTGGTAGAGAAAAAAAGTAGAGCTTATGAAATCATATGCTCTGAAAAAATAAGTTACTTTTAGTAGCTTATGAAAAAAAGTAGAGCTTATGAACTGGAAAATAAGCTCCAGCTAGTTTATCAAACACTTATAAAAAATAATAAGCTCCAGCTACCAGCTTAAAAAATAAGCTCCAGCTCCAGCTCTATCTCATAAGCTCCAGCTCCAGCTACTTTCATCCAAACACACCCATAATCAATCATGTTCCGGCTCTCATCCAGTACCACATACCTGTTCATTCATAATTACCAGGGCACAACACATTAACAAACTTATTATAATCTCAATTGATGCACTTTCTAAAAGTTCAATATGATTTAAAAAATCAGTCTCAAGCACCATGTAAATGATTCAACTATACAATGTATGTTAAGAGCGATACGGAATGCGGTTTTAGATAGCTTTTAATCTCATAAACATCTAAAATGAAATTTGAAAGATTTAGTTTTTTTCATATTGTTTGCTTATGTACATCAACATAGGTTCTAACCCATTTGACCATTCCCAACAACCCTTAATTCTTTATGTTTAATACTCAACATGCTTGAAGTAAACCATAACCCGAATGACCATTTCAAGTAAATAGAGAAACAAACTTCTAAAGTAAGTTTGGTACCCGGCATTAAAGCAAATGTCTTTTTAGAAAGTTCCCAAACTACATCAGTTAATCAACTGCACTCCTATTGAGCATGGATCCTACAAAACATTAATTAATTAGAACAAAGAAACGATATATATGTAGTCGTTTTCGTAAAATGAGGTGCAACCTCTCCAAGAACAAATGTAACGTTAAAATACCTAAATTTAGCAATTTGCAGTTCGAAGAATAAGAACGCAATTGTACCGACAATAACCTAAAAAGATTATTTTGATGTATCTCATAAGGTCTTCAAAGGTATCGTATTTGTAGCAATAGAAGTGTTGTCATCTTCCAGTTGAATCATCAGCATCATGAATCATAATTAATGATGTGCCAGTTACACATGACCAGTTATGCCCTTGAAGTTTTAAGACAAAATCATTACTATAAGCACATAATCATAGATGAGAGTGAATCAAAGTTTTGCTAGAATCGAAACTTTCAAAATTAGATTCTACTACATCAGTAACAAATTTTTACAAAAATAAAAGAACTATTCTTAAAAAAAATATGATTGACAAACCTAGAAGATGAGAGCTACACGCCTACACATAATCATTACCATCGTCAAATTAGTTTCGTAGAAAAAGAAAAACGAAAACAATACCTGGACGAACATGGGTATGAATTGGGAATGAAACTGACGAAAAGTTCTAGATTATAAACCCTAATCGTGAAGAAGAAAAATAGATTGGTTACTGAATAATGGAATATAAAACCGTGACCCGTAATTTTGATTTGGAATACTAAGAGGATCGATTTCAACACAATTCCAATTTGGAACCCTAATTTTTGATGTGTAATTTCGATGTGTAATTTCGTGTTATGAAGATTAATATTGTTCAATGCTTCTGTAGTGTAATAATAATGAAATGGAGGGGAGTTGAATCTTTACAATTTGGAAGGAAGGAAAATTACACTGAATAATCACTCCACTTCTTTTACTTTCTCTTCAAACTAAAACTCAGGAACACCAAATGTTTAAATTTTCTTTTCACTTCATTTCCTTTCCATCCAAAATCAAACTCTGGAACAAAGCCGAAAAGAGAAGATCGTTTTTGCGATGGAATTTAGCGTATCAGTTAACCCTCATTTGCGTTTGGAAAGAAGTTTTTTTTTGGTAGTCTTGTAAATAAACAAGTAAAATGGAGGAGAGAGACAAATGTTGAGTTATCACTTGATCCAATGAATGATATTGAAGATTGGTTTTTGATCTAATGGTCACTTCTTCTCCATTTAATTTTTTTTTTAATGATTAGGAGAAAAGGACTTTGTTATTATATATAATATAGAAATATAGATATAGAATATAGATTCTAAATTCTATTAATACTCATAACTCGAGTAATGGGCCTAGAGAAAATGGGCCTGTAGAAAATAGTCCTGGATTGATAAATAAAGAGGAACAACACATCGATGCCCATAACTCGTCTATTGGAAATCTCAGTGAGGAAGGGTTAATTCAACTGGTGAACATATTCGATCAAGGTGTACCTCCTGTGGCAACTCTGATTTGGAAAAAAACACCAGCAGTAAACCTAGTACAAGTAATAAATCCAATCAAAACGTTCGTGGTGAATCTTTCAACTCGCTAAACTCTGAAGGAATTCGGGATTATGGAAAATGCATTGGTTTAAAATGGAAGGAGAAATCCTCCCTATAGTAAGTCCCATTACTTTCTTCTAGTTAATCTTTTGTTTTTAATGAGGATAATCTCTTTGAAGATAAGAGGGTTCGGGTAGGTCGTGATGATATATTTGTTAGATTACAAAGATGAGTATTGTTTATTGAGTGAGTAATGCATACATACGGAAGGCATACATAGCCGATAACCTTAACTAGTGCAAGTGGGCTTAGCCCAATAACCAAAACATATGGACTAACATAAATATGTAGGCTAACATCCCCCCGCAGTTGGAGCGGGAGTACTCCGGACGCTCAAACTGGTCCTGAACTCATCAAATAGCGCAAACGGAAGTCCTTTGGTGAAGATGTCTGCAAACTGATATCTGGACGGGACATGTAAAACTCGAACCTGACCCTAAGCAACAAGGTCCAGAACAAAGTGAATATCAATCTCAATGTGCTTGGTCCGTTGGTGCTGAACCGGATTGTTGGACAGGTAGACCGAGCTGACATTATCGCAGTAGACATGAGTTGCAGATGTAAGAGGATAATGTAGCTCACGAAGTAGATTACGAACCCAGCAGGTCTCGGCAACGGCATTGGCAACACCACGGTATTCAGCTTCTGCAATGGAGCGAGAGGGCGTGAGTTGCCGCTTAGAGGACCAAGATAAAAGGTTGTTGCCGAGGAAAATGCAGTAGCCTGAGGTCGATCGTCTAGTGATGGGGCAGCCAGCCCAATCAGCATCAGAATAGGCAACTAAGTTAGTGGTGGATGATGCGTATAGCTGAAGGCCGAGATCAGTAGTGCCCTTAATGTAGCGAATGATCCGTCGCAGGGCATGCAGATGTTGCTCTCGTGGGTCATGCATGAAAAGACAAACCTGTTGAACAGCATATGAAATATCTGGTCTGGTGAACGTGAGATACTGTAATGCTCCGGCAAGGCTCCGATAGAGGGTCGGATCCTTGACAGGACGGCCATGACTAGTAACTTGGCTCCCGGTTCAACCGGGGTCCGACATGGGTGACAGGAGGACATATCAGCTCGCTCAATGATCTCAGTGGCATACTGTCGCTGAGATAGAGACAAACCAGAGGCAGTACGGGTAGCATGAACCCCAAGGAAATAGTGAAGCGGACCCAAATCTGTCATGGAAAATTCCGTGTGAAGAGAAGAGATAATCTGTTGAAGTAAACCTGTGGATGAAGCAGTTAAAATAATGTCATCAACATATAATAGCAGATACGCTGTATCACAACCCTGTCGGTAGATAAAAAGAGATGTATCACATCGGCTCTGATGGAAACCGAGTCTCTGAGCATAGCTGGAAAAGCACTTGAACCATGCGCGGGGAGCCTGTTTAAGGCCATATAAAGACTTCTGCAGAAGGCAGACATGGTCAGGATATCCGTGATCACGAAACCCTGGTGGTTGATGCATGTAGACTGTCTCTGAGAGTTGTCCATGTGGAAAGGCGTTCTTGACATCTAGTTGATGAATGTGCTAGTGTCTCAAAACCGCCAAACTGAGGATAGTGCGTATCGATGCCGGTTTAACAACCGGACTAAAGATCTCATCACAATCAATACCAACCTGTTGGCTGCGACCATTTGCAACAAGTCGAGCCTTGTACCTGCTTAAACTACCATCTGCATTATACTTGTGCTTAAAGAGCCACATGGAGCGAACTATGTTCGTGTCCGATGGGCGAGGCATAATAATCCAAGTACTATTATTAATTAAAGCATGATATTCATCAGTCATAGCTTGTTTCCAGTTGGGATCGTGAAGGGCATCTAGGTAAGTACGAGGAACATGAGAGATAACAGAGGTGTAAAGGTTAAGGCGGTCCACCGGTTTGGTGGTGCCAAGGCGTACGCGAGTGATCATGGGGTGTGTGGAGTTCGAGGTGGATGTAGCCTCAATGGGAGGAGGCTGAGTCTCCGATGATGGAATATATGGGTTGGCGGTAGCCTGAGTAGGAAGAGGACGAGTCTCCGGTAACGGAGGAGGTGTGGTGGCTGTAGCCTCAGGGGGAGGAGGCTGAGTCTCCGGAGCTGATAAGTGGAAGGATCGCGAGAAAAGACTAGGAGGTGGATCTAAGAAATCATAGGATGGCGGTTGAGTAGGTGTCATGGAACCAAATGGGAAGCATGTCTCATCGAAGGTGACCTGAAGAGAGAGGATCATTTTGTTAGTGGTAAGATCCAGACAGCGGTAACCTCGATGATTGGAGGGGTACCCAAGAAAAATACATGGAGTGGAGCGAGGGGCAAGTTTGTGTGTGGTGTGAAGGTGAGGATAGCAGAGGCAACCGAAGACTCAGAGAGTGGCATAGTTAGGTTTTTGCTTGAAGAGACGAGAGTGTGGGATGTCATGATTGATGGCGGAAGAGGGAAGAATGTTAAGTAGGTAGGCTTCCATGTGGAGAGCTTCCACCTAGTAAGTGGGTGGGAGATGAGCTTGAAAGAGTAGGGTGCGGATAAGATTGTTAATGGTGTGAAGCATGCGTTCAAACTTTCCGTTTTGCTGAGAGGTGTGAGGGCAAGAGAATCGGAATTGAATACCATTAGTTTGAAGAAGTTGATGGAAAGCAGTGTTATCGAATTCACCCCCATTATCACATTGAAAAGCTTTGA
The DNA here is from genome assembly GCF_046630445.1 of Rutidosis leptorrhynchoides. Taxonomy (NCBI): domain Eukaryota; kingdom Viridiplantae; phylum Streptophyta; class Magnoliopsida; order Asterales; family Asteraceae; genus Rutidosis; species Rutidosis leptorrhynchoides. The sequence goes on from NC_092335.1 coordinate 631,182,510, forward strand.
TTTCTTGGTTAAATTGAGTGCGGACAAAAGCACGAAATTGTATGAATGTAGAAAGTGCGTCAAATTTATTGCATAATGGAAAAACCCATACATAATGCGAAAAATGATCAAGAAATATAATATAATATTTTAAACCACTGAGACTAGAAACAGGAGATGTCCATAAATCAGAATGGATAATATCAAAAGTAGCATTAACATTAGAACTAGAAACAGAAAAAGGGAGTCGCACGTGTTTTCTAAGCTGACAGGCATGACAAAGAACGGGGGACGACGATTTATTACAAATAATATCTTTATTAGAAATGAGTCTCCGAAAGACATCATGTCCAGGATGTCCGAGACGCTGATGCCATGTAACCGGATTGGTGAGAAGAGCCTGCTGAGAAGAGAGAGAGGTGACGCGTTAGATAATCTTTCACAGAAAAACCAAAAGGATCAAATTCAACAGAAACTAGATTATCACGGGTAAATTGACGAACAGATATAAGGTTTTTAACGATGTTTGGGGTTACAAGTACATTATTTAAATGTAACGGTCAGTGGACATTGGGTCACAAGCTATGGCCGGTGACGGGAATGGTGTTCCCGTTACCAACGGCTACTGATGAATATTTGCAGTTATTAAAAATAGTACTAAGATTATTACTACAGGAGGTAAGATGTGAAGACGCACCCGTGTCCATGTGCCACCCGACACCACCATAATTGGGTTGGGCTGTGTAAAAGCATTGGGTCTGCTGTTGGGCTTGCTATTGAACTTGTTGTTGGGCCTGTATTATTTTAAGAAGTTGAACATTAGTGTCATTAGTGGCCCTGTAGTTCCCTTCATGACTGTTTCTACCGGTTTGTGCCATAAAAGTTTGTGGTTAAAATTTCTTTTTTTTTCTTCACTTTTAAAAAAGGAAAACCAAATAATTGAATATGTTTACCTAGTGGACTCCACCCACATATGCAAACAAAAAGACACTTGTAAATTATGTCGAGTACCTTCCATTACTATAATCACCCATTTTGTTTTCTTAAAGCAAATAATTATTTTATTAACACCAGGGCAAAGGCAACAATTACACTAGAAGTTCGCAGGCTGTGAACAAGAAGCAAGCACAAAAGCACCACTAAATCCCAACTTGTTCCTTCAACCTACTCCTTGAATAATCACCACTAAATCCCAACTTGAATAAAACCCATTAAATTTCTAAAATGAAAATCTAATCTTAGCAAATTACCACCAGTGAAAAGTCGATGAAGAACGGGGACGGAAAGATCTGTAGCGGTGAACAATACGAAGCGATACTAGAGGTGATTGACAAAACTAAAAGCCCCAATTTTATATTTTATGAGGTGCTGATATTTATAGATAAGCGATGATGATACCTTCGTTTTAGGATCGACGGTCGATGCAAGGTAGCAGAAGCAGAAGCCATGAGGTGATTTTGATTGTTGTGTGTGTGTGTGTGTGTTTTTTTTTTTTTTTTTTTTGAGATGAAACAGAAGCAGTGAAATAGCAGTAGCAGAATAAGGTGAGTTATTGACTTATTGTAGAGTTTGATAAACCCTAACCTTGGGCGTCTGATACCATGTTAGATTACAAAGATGAGTATTGTTTATTGATTGAGTAATGCATACATACGGAAGGCATACATAGCCGATAACCCTAACTAGTACAAGTGGGCTTAGCCCAATAACCAAAACATATGGACTAACATAAATCTATAGGCTAACAATGTGACGACCCGAAAATTTTCGACCAAATTTAAACTTAATCTTTATATTTTTCAGACACGATAAGCAAAGTTTGTAATGTTGAGCCTCGAAAATCTTGGAACTATGTTCATATATTCAATTGACCTTCGACTGCTCCCGACGATTCACGAACAACTATTTGTAAATAGATACATATATATTTAAATATGTATAGATATATATGTATTTTAATTTGGAATATAATTTGAAATAATATACAACTTAATTGATAGAAATAAATATGAACAATGATGTAAGTAATAATAAAATTTATTATTAAAAAATAAATTTATATATATATATATATATATATATATATATATATATATATATATATATATAAAGGATAATGAATATATATATATATATATATATATATATATATATATATATATATATATATATATATTTGGTTCGAATTCATTTAGTAAACGATAGTAGCCCTCGTTCATCATTCGATGGTTATTTAAGTAAGTTAAATTCGAACTTATGTGATTTTAAAATAAACGGTGATCCGAAAATGAGTTTTATAAATATTAATAATATATTTAGAAGTTATTCGATAAATTTTAACACTAACTATATTTTACTTGGGATTGAGAGTGAATAGTTAATTTAATTTTTAATTTGATAGTTAATGACCAATTTCATACCATAATGACCGAAATAAATAAATACATTTAATTTAAAAATATGAAATTTATCTGAAGACTTGTATCCGCCACTGAATAATAAAAGAGCACGGAATTCAGTTCATGAATTGAAAATATCATAAGTGTGTTGATTAATTAGTTTATCTTTGAGATTTTGATGATGCTTAATACATTATAACATGTTATCATATTAAAAATGATATGGTTTAGTTTAATACATAAGTAGTTTTGGGGAGTCACTTAATTTATTAAGTTGTAATTAGTGAATCTTTGCTAGTTTATAGGAATAGAGGGTAGTCGGTTAGTTTTGATAGGATATATAGTTTATACATCGTTAATAATAAAAGTTACAGAGAGTTTTATTTCCTGTCTTTCTTTCACTCACATTTGTTCCTCAATTATTTTCTTTAACTAAATTGATAAGTGTGAGATATTGGGGCCTATATCTATCAAAGTGTCGACACATAAAATAATAAAATATGAAAAGCCTTTTTGTCAAGTATTGTATCGTGTTAAAGATTGTTTGTTACACATCTTCATCAACTTTTAAATCTCCTATTTACTTTATGAATTATTTCCTCAACCGAATCTTAATTATTTATATATAAGATATATGTACATGTTACCCTTACAGAGATATATCTACTAAGAATTCAATTGGTTCTTTCCCTTTTACTTCTTGCAATTGTCGACCAAAACAAAACTTGACGGGACCCGGCTGCAAACCCCACAACAACACCCATTTTCTTTTGTTACTGTTAAATCATGTCATCAATTACCAATAAGTTTGTTTGTTGCTTCCTTTTTGATCAAAGAATCATTTGACTTATTGTGCTTCTTTTCTGTGTAAAAAAAAAAACCCCACTACAATCATATATGAATTAGTTATATATACATTACATATAATTTCAGTGGAATGAATCATTTATCTCATTACTTTGATAAACCACTCAAACATCATCCTTCTCTCTTTCTTTCTTTCTTGTTTCTTTGAGAACCCATCACCTTATACACCATTGATCAACCATCCTTGATTACCCAAATCGCCACCCTCGACTTCCATTGTCACAGTAAACCTCCTGCTTATTATGTTTCTATTTTGTTCAACCAACAATACCAACATCATCGTTGCTTACTTGCTACTGCTGCACTTCATTTAGTGAGTGTTTGCTACTGCCAAACGAACCAAACCCATCACCATCTCCTACCATCACCAAATAACCACCACCACCCTGCAACCACCATCTCGTCACTCTCATCACCTTCTTTATATATTTTTTTTTCTTTCTCTTAGATTTTCTGTTTCGTTGGTGAACCCTCAACAACCATCACCACGACTATTTTTTTTTGTTTAGTTCTTGAACCACCACCACTGAGCACCACTTGTTTTCCTGCTAGCTACTTGTTTCTGTTTCAGTTTGCAACCACAACTAGATATAGCTATGGTTATTTAAACATGATGATGGGTCCTAGTTTAGAGCTCTGTCAATAATGGATGTATTGAAAATTAATTTACATAGCATCATTAATCTTCAAGACAAATGATGCAAGTGGGACTAGTGACAACTTGGTGGCAGACCAAAATTAGTGTAATGACATTTGGTTATACATTAATATTAATGACGATGATGTAAACGAGTATGATAAAATATGATAGAGTTACATGATGATTTTTTATGATTTTGGTTGATTAATTATGAAGATAAAGAAGATGAAGAATAAGCAGGTTAAATAAAATTTACCTTGGGATTTAAAAACGAAATAGAGGAGTGGTGTGGGGTGTTACTAGGTTATTAAGAGGTCCTGAGTTCGAATGTAGGCGACTACAAATTTTTTTAAACAATAGTAGATTGTGTTGAAAGCTTGAGCCTATTGGGCTTATTAATGAATTCGGACTGGGATATTAATTTCTAAAACGGGCTAGAAGATGAAACATAAATGAAATGGGTTAAATAGATGTAGCTTATGTATTAAGTCAGAAAAGTTACAGATGGATGCATGGTTCAAGGTGTTTGTGTGTTGAACAAGAGGTCTTGGGTTTGAGCCCTAGCTGTGGCAAAAAATTTTAGAAACCCTTTACTTTGAGGTAGTATTCTCTTTTATTATTATTATTTTTTTTTTATTATTATTATTATCATATGTAAGTATTAGTATTATTATTGTAGTATTGTTATCATTTTAGTTATTAACATAAATATTAGTATTATTATTATTAAGTAAAATCATTATTTTTATAGTTATTATTATTATTATTATCATTATTATCATTATTATTATCAATATTACTATTAGTATTATTATCATTATTACAATAAAAATTAGTTATATAAAAATATATTTAACAACACTATATTAATATTTTTTTATTAAGTTACTAACGAAAAATATAATTTATTAAGATAACATTTAAATCACTAATAATAAATAAATCTGTTCGATTACAATTATACGTGTTAATATATATACTTGATATAGGTTCGTGAATCTGAGGCCAACCCTACACTTGTTCAATGATGTCATATGTATTTTTACTACGAAATACAATATTGTGAGTTTCATTTGCTCCCTTTTAAATGCTTTTGCAATATATATTTTTGGGACTGAGAATACATGTGCTGCTTTTATAAATGTTTTACAAAATAGACACAAGTACTTGAACTACATTCTGTGATAGAATTATTTGGATTCAGTGGTTCGATTTCTATACATATTGCATTAGCTACTGTCGGTAAGATTGTTTTGCATTTTGATTGCATTAGCTACCGTCGGTGAGATTGTTTTGCATTCTGATTGCATTAGCTACCGTCGGTGAGATTGTTTTGCATTTTTTGCATTAGCTACCGCCGGTGAGATTGTTTTGCACTTTCTGTATTCCCATCAAATGTTCTTCATATGAATGATTTTTAGCCGTGAGCAGACCGGCATATTATTTGAAAATAAAATCTTGTGGTCTATTAAAAGTATGGAAATGATTGATTACGATAAACTAATGAACTCACCAACCTTTTGGTTGACACTTTTAAGCATGTTTATTCTCAGGTTTGAAAGAAATCTTCGCAGTGCATTTGCTCATTTTAAAGATATTACTTGGAGTCATTCTTGGCATATTTCCAAAGACGTTGCATTCAAGTCGATGAGTTCAATAAAGATTATTATTAAATAAATGACAGATTAGGTTATTTATAGATTGGATATTATGAAATGGTATGCATGTCTGTAAACTTTCGATGTAAGGAAAGTTTGTCTTTTAAAAACGAATGCAATGTTTGTAAAATGTATCATATAGAGGTCAAATACCTCGCAATGTAATCATATGTTATTGTATTCGTCCTTATGGATTAGGACGGGTCGTCTCAAACAATATTTAGATGGGCAAAGGATATTTTCGTTACAGAAAAACCAAACTTTGTGGCCCTACAAGAAACAAAATTAAACACTGTTAACTTAAAATGGGTTCGCTCATTGTGGCGATCAAATTCGTGTGATTTTATTCAAAAAGAAAAAGTGGGCATGTAAGGGGGCCAGTTGTTAATTTGGGATACAAATTATTTCAATGCAAATGATGTTATTTCGTTTGATCGTGTTATTGTTATACGAGGTAAATGAAAATCGACAGGGGAAGAATTCAACATCATCAACGTTTATGGACCTCACAATGATGATAGAAAAAAGATATTGTGGGATTCATTGTCAAACATCGTCAATAATAATGATGAAGCTTGGGTTTTATGTGGTGATTTTAATGAAGTGCGTGATGAATCCGAACGTCTAAATTGTGAATTCATCGCGAGTAGAGCTAGGAGATTTAATGATTTTAGTGATAAATGCAACCTTTTAAAGATTCCGCTAGGTTGTAGGATTTTCACTAGTGTTAGTGATAATGGAGTGAAATTTAGCAAAGCTTCATCGATTTCTTGTATCGAAAAAATTCAACCAAATGTGGCATGTTTTGTCGGCTATTGCACTTGATAGAAAACATTCAGATCATTGTCCTATCATCCTAAAAGACGATGAAAAAACTTTGGTCCAAAACCGTTTAAAATCTTCGAAGCTTGGTTAGATGATGATGTGATCGAGCATATGTTAAAGAAGCATGGGTTGAATCTGTCCCAAGTAATTGTCGAAAAGATTGTGTTTTCAATAATAAGATGAGAAGAGTCAAAAATGCCTTAAGAGCGTAGATCCAACAACAATATGGTCTGCTTGACAAAGAAATTGATCAAGTGAAAAAGGTTTCCATGGACTTCGAAATTAAAGCTGAGCAAACCTCATTAACTAATTCTGAACGTGTAATTTGGTAGAATTCAAGAAAAAAATGGTTAGATAAGGAAAAGTTAAAATTGAGCATGTTAAAATAAAAAGCTAGAATCAGATGGGTTCTTGAAGGTGATGAAAACACGCGATATTTTCACTCTGTGATCTATAGAAATTATAATAAAACTAATATTCGAGGTATCAGTATCAATGGGATGTGGAATGAATCGCCAAATGAAATAAAAAAATGAAGCGGTTAGACACTTTAAAAGCTTATTCGAGGAATAAAATGTCTCTAGACCAGAAGACCTTGTTTATCCAACCATTTTAAGTGAAGATGCTACATCTTTAGAGACTCAGATAGCAGAAAGCGAAATCTTAGATGCTATCAACGATTGTGGTAGCAACAAAGTCCCGGGACCCGACGGTTTCAACTTAAGATTTTTATAAAAACATTTTGGGGTGTTATCAAGGGTGAGCTTGTTGATGCCATTACATGGTTTTGGGATCATGGTGAATTCTCAAAAGGTTGTAATGCATCATTCATAACCATAATTCCAAAAAAAGATGATCCTATTTCTTTTGAAGATTATAGACCGATAAGCCTGATTAGTAGCTATTATAAAATAGTTGCTAAGACTTTGTCTAATCGTCTTAGAAAGGTTATTCCCTCCCTCATTGGAGTTGAGCAAAGTGCATACTTAAAGGAAAGGTTCATTCTAGACGGGGCCATAATCGCGAATGAAACAATAGATTTTTTGAAGTCTAAGAATCATAAAAGCTTCGTTTATAAAGTTAATTTTGAAAAAGCTTTCGATAGTTTGAATTGGGAATTTTTACTAGATGTGATGAGATGTATGGGATTCGGCTCGAGATGGATTAAATGGATTTTTGCTTGTATTAAATCTGCTTCAATCTCGGTCCTTATAAATGGGTCACCTACAAAAGAATTCAATATTGAAAGAAAGGTTAGACAAGGTGATCCACTATCACTGTTCCTTTTCATACTAGCCGCAGAAGGTTTAAACATCCCTAAAAAAAGTTGCGTTAGAGAAAGGAATGCTTAAGGGTGTAGAAGTTGGGAATGTTAAGGTTGTGATTTCTCATCTTCAATATGCAAACGATACCATTTTCTTTGGTGAATGGAATCGGTGTAATATATTCAATCATGAAGCTTCTCAAATGTTTTGAATTGGCATCCGGATTGAAAGTGAATTTCCATAAAAGCTCAATGTATGGTATTGGGATCACCTCGGTGGCTTTAAATATAATTTCTAGAAGTATTGGTTGCCAATTGGTACTTTTCCTTTCATATACCTTCGCATTCCGATCGGGGCTAAAATGAATAAGTCGAATGCTTGGCGGCCAGTGATTGACAAAATAAAAAATACACTCTCGAAATGGAGTATGAGATCGATGTCTTTTGGTGGATGATTAGTCCTCTTAAAATCGGTTCTTTCAAGTCTTCCGTTGTATTTTGTTCGTTCTTTCGTGCTCCCCCGTGTGTTATAAAAACCCTTGAGAGTGTGAGAAGATCATTTCTTTGGGTCGCGTCAGGTTTGGGTTCTAAAATGGCTTGGGTTAAATGGGATACGGTTATTTCTCCGTACGGGGTTGGGGGTTTAAACATCGGGTCTCTTAAATGTAAAAATTTGGCGTTACTCGGGAAGTGGTGGTGGAGGATTTTAACCAAAACCGACACTTTGTGGGTAAAAGTTATTCGAAGTTTATATGGTGCTAATGTTGGCCTTTTTTCTGGAAATTCTTCCACTAACTATCACTGTTCAGGTGTTTGGTTCAATATCTTATCTGCAGGTGAAACAACTCGTCCTAATCCACCTGGACGAAGTCATTAACATTTGCTCCCATTGCGAGGCGTTGACTTAAATATGCCATGAACGACTCCAAGTAATATCTCTAAAATGAACAAATGCACAGCGAAAGGTTTCTTTCATACCTGAGAATAAACATGCTTAAAAGTGTCAACCAAAAGGTTGGTGAGTTCATAGGTTTATCATAACAATCATTTCAATATCTTAATAGACCACAAGATTTCATATACAAAAACGTTTTAATAAAAATATTCTAAGTGGTTGAGCACTTGGTAACCATACTTAACATTTAATCAACGTCGCATATTCCCTTTATTATGAAATCTCACTACACTGTACCAAGAGTAGTCACCGAAATGAAGTACTGTGTAACCGTTGAATACTGGTCGTCCAGTCCGGTTGGGGTTGTCAGGCCCGATAGATCTATCAACAGGATTCGTATTTACAATACCACATGTAAATAGTAGTTACCAAGCTATTATGGAAGATATGCAGGGTGGTACAACTCAACGTAGAATATATTTTAAGTACTTGTGTCTATCTCGTAAACATTTATAAAAGCAGCGCATGTATTCTCAGCCCAAAAATATATATTGCAAAAGCAATTAAAAAGGGAGCAAATGAAACTCACCATACTGTATTTTGTAGTAAAAATACATGTGACGATATTGAACAAGTATAGGGTTGGCCTCGGATTCACAAACCTATATCAAGTATATATATTAACACATATACTTGTAATCACACAAATGATGTATTGATATTTATAATATATATAATTTCAATTGTTATATATTTATATATACTTTGTATATATGTTTCATATAATTATTTGTTTGATAGAATGATAATAATAAATAAAAATTTGTTTCATCCTATAATAATAATAATAATAATAATAATAATAATAATAATAATAATAATAATAATAATAATAATAATAGTTATAAAAATAATAATTTTTATAAAAGTGATACTTTTAATAATAATGAGTACTAATAATAATAATAATTATAAAAATAATAATTTTACTAATAATAATAATAATACTAATACTTATGATATTAATAATAAAAATAATAATGATATTAATAATTTTTGTAATAATAATAATAACAATAAATAAAAAAAATGATAAAAAGACTACCTTAATGTATCAAGCCTTAGAAAAGAAAATAAACGCCTTTACCCAGATTTGAACTCAAGACCTCTTGGTTATAACCAACATGCCCAACCATTTTAGTGTCACTCTTTTTCAGAATTGTTACCCAATTTAATTTTTATAACCCGTCTGGCCTCACTTCTTTCGGCCCAGCAGGATTTTAGTCTCGGCCCAACAACCAAGAGTTATTCGGTCCAAGTGTACACAAGCCCATTTAACAAGTATGCGGCCCAGCATCAGCTTTTCTTAAAAAAAAAATGTAGTGGCCTGGGTTCGAACCCAGGACCTTTCGATAAGTAAGCATTCTCTCAAACCATCCCTCTATTTTTCTTTTCTATTTTACTTTCTAGTTTAAATCTATATAACCCCTATCTATCTGCTCCTTCTTCCCCATAACCAAACCCAGAACTATTCATCTTATATTATCATCAATATCTTTTTTTTCATCATCGATACATACATCATCATCATATGATCACAGCTTCACGATCATCATCTTATAATTATCATTATGCATCGTGTACCACTGTAATATCACTCATCATTCGGGTTAAAAAAAATACCATTATCGAGAGAAAAATGAATCTTCATCATCACCATAAAATCTCCTCGTTGTAACCCCATCATTTTCGATCAGAAACAGGAATCAACGAGTAGAAGCAGGTTACGGTGGTTTAAGGTGATGGTTTGCAGCGGTTGAAACAAAAACAAGGAAACCGAAGTACTGTAGCATTGTTGTATTATCATATTTATATTTTTTTTTTAAGAAGTATCATCAATCTTTATCATCGTTATTGTAACAGGAAGTAGAAGCAATAAGAGTAGATGTGTTGGGTTCTCCGGTGGTGGGTGTTTAATGGGTTCACGGCTCAACACCGAAAGAGAAGAGAGAGAGATAGGAGAGAGATTGGGGAAAGAAAGTGGTGTTTCACGGTGGTACTCACGGCGGAGTGGCAGTTTGAGTTCATAGTGATGGTGGCCGATGGTGGCTATGGTGATTAGGGTGGTGGTTGCTGGTGGTCTAATGGTTCATGATGGGTGGCGATGAAGTGGTGTTCTTTGATGAGAGTGGTGATGGGTGTGGTATGGTATTGGGTGGTTCGGTCGAAATAAAAGAAAAAACGATTAGGTCGGTGGTTCGATGATGTTTAGTCGATAACGGGTTTGGCTATCTTGGGTGTTCTTTGAGCAACATAAATGATGGCAAAAGAAAAGAATAAAAATTGGTAATAGAATGAAGATACAGGTGAATGTTTTTCTCCCATTTCTAATGCATATCTATATGTATATTTATATTCTTAATAAAATGCAAAGATGAGCTGGTGGATACAATAAAACAAAAGCAGTGACTCATATTCAATAGTAAAGCCATCGTAATTTTTGTCAATTTAGTCGACATCCAGATTTTCGGATATAATTTCGTGCTCCGTTGTTAAACAGTGATGATTAAAAGTCTACAGAAAAATCTCATATTTTTAAATTAACTATATTTATTTATTTTGGTTATTATGGTATAAAATTCGATCTTTAATTTGTTAAATAAAAATTACATCAACTGTCCCTCTCAATTCTGGGTAAAATATAAAAAGTGTTAAAACTTATCAAATAGTTCCTAAATATATTTTTAATAAGTCTATAATTCATAGAACTTTTTTTTTCGGATCACCCTTTATTTTAAAATTACATAAGTTCGAATTAAACTTCTTTAAACATCCAACGAGTATTACAATCATTAAATAATTACATTTAATATTATATATATATATCTATATATATATATTCATTTTAATAATAAACTTTATTATATTTTATATTATTTTACAAAATTAATTCTAATAACTAAATAATATAATATTTCAAATTACATTATATATATATATATATATATATATATATATATATATATATATATATATATATATATATAACCTACTCTCCATATGTGGTTGTTTAACTCTTGTTAAAGTGATTCTAGAAAATTTAGGCATTTGTTACTTATTAGATATAAATGTCCTGAAACAGTCCTTCATACATTAGAGAACATTCGAGCAGGGTTTTTCTTGGGTTAGCATGACCGATAATAAAAAAAAATGCATTTGGTTCGATGCGAGCAAACCATGGCATCTCTTAACCATGCTGGTTTAGAAATTGGGTGTCTTCGAGAGTTTAACCAAGCTTTGCTTCTCAAATGGTTGTGGCGCTTGAAAAGTAATCCGTCTTCGAAATGGGTTGTAGTTGTAGTGACCCGAACTTTTCCATGTTTATATATATTAAATGAAATTGATATTTACATGATTAAGTATTTCCAACATGTTAAGCAATCAAACTTGTTAAGACTTGATTAATTGAAATAGGTTTCATGTAGACAATTGGTCACCCAAGTTGACCGGCGATTCACGAACGTTACAAATTTGTAAAAACTACATGTTGTGGTATATATAGACATATATATATATGGTTGACATGAGATTATGATGAGTAAGTATCTCACTAAGTATATTAACAATGTGTGATATACATAAGAAATGAGATTACTAAGTTAAGAAACTCGAAATGATATATATAACGATTATCGTTATGATAACGTCTACTGTAGTGACCCGAACTTTTCCATGTTTATATATATTAATTGAGATTGATATTTACATGATTAAATGTTTCCAACATGTTAAGTAATCAAACTTGTTAAGACTTGATTAATTGAAATATGTTTCATATAGACAATTGACCACCCAAGTTGACCGGTGATTCACGAACGTTAAAACTTGTAAAAACTATACGATGACATATATATGGTTATATATATAGTTAACATATTTTTATTATAAGTATGTATCTCATTAGGTATTTTAACAATGAGTTATATACATAAAAATGAGACTATTAATTTAAGAAACTCGAAAACTATAAATATAACGATTATCGTTATAACAACGTCTTACTAGGTACATATGAATCATATTAAGATATTGATACACTTGGTTAATTATGTTAAATGATAAGTAAATATATTATAAAGTGTATTAACAATGAAATACATATGTAAAAATAAGACTACTAACTTAATGATTTCGAAACGAGACATATATGTAACGATTATCGTTGTAACGACATTTAACTGTATATACATCATACTAAGATATATTATATATCATAATATCATGATAATATAATAATTTAACATCTCATTTGTTATAATAAACAATGGGTTAACAACATTCAACAAGATCGTTAACCTAAAGGTTTCAAAACAACATTTACATGTAACGACTAACGATGACTTAACGACTCAGTTAAAATGAATATACATGTAGTGTTTTAATATGTATTCATACACTTTTGAAAGACTTCAAGACACTTATCAAAATACTTCTACTTAACAAAAATGCTTACAATTACATCCTCGTTCAGTTTCATCAACAATTCTACTCGTATGCACCCGTATTCGTACTCGTACAATACACAGCTTTTAGATGTATGTACTATTGGTATATACACTCCAATGATCAGCTCTTAGTAGCCCATGTGAGTCACCTAACACATGTGGGAACCATTATTTGGCAACTAGCATGAAATATCTCATAAAATTACAAAAATATGAGTAATCATTCATGACTTATTTACATGAAAACAAAATTACATATCCTTTATATCTAATCCATACACCAACGACCAAAAACACCTACAAACACTTTCATTCTTCAATTTTCTTCATCTAATTGATCTCTCTCAAGTTCTATCTTCAAGTTCTAAGTGTTCTTCATAAATTCCAAAAGTTCTAGTTTCATAAAATCAAGAATACTTTCAAGTTTGCTAGCTCACTTCCAATCTTGTAAGGTGATCATCCAACCTCAAGAAATCTTTGTTTCTTACAGTAGGTTATCATTCTAATACAAGGTAATAATCATATTCAAACTTTGGTTCAATTTCTATAACTATAACAATCTTATTTCAAGTGATGATCTTACTTGAACTTGTTTTCGTGTCATGATTCTGCTTCAAGAACTTCGAGCCATCCAAGGATCCATTGAAGCTAGATCCACTTTTCTCTTTTCCAGTAGGTTTATCCAAGGAACTTAAGGTAGTAATTATGTTCATAACATCATTCGATTCATACATATAAAGCTATCTTATTCGAAGGTTTAAACTTGTAATCACTAGAACATAGTTTAGTTAATTCTAAACTTGTTCGCAAACAAAAGTTAATCCTTCTAACTTGACTTTTAAAATCAACTAAACACATGTTCTATACCTATATGATATGCTAACTTAATGATTTAAAACCTGGAAACACGAAAAACACCGTAAAACCGGATTTACGCCGTCGTAGTAACACCGCGGGCTGTTTTGGGTTAGTTAATTAAAAACTATGATAAACTTTGATTTAAAAGTTGTTATTCTGAGAAAATGATTTTTATTATGAACATGAAACTATATCCAAAAATTATGGTTAAACTCAAAGTGGAAGTATGTTTTCTAAAATGGTCATCTAGACGTCGTTCTTTCGACTGAAATGACTACCTTTACAAAAATGACTTGTAACTTATTTTTCCGACTATAAACCTATACTTTTTCTGTTTAGATTCATTAAATAGAGTTCAATATGAAACCATAGCAATTTGATTCACTCAAAACGGATTTAAAATGAAGAAGTTATGGGTAAAACAAGATTGGATAATTTTTCTCATTTTAGCTACGTGAAAATTGGTAACAAATCTATTCCAACCATAACTTAATCAACTTGTATTGTATATTATGTAATCTTGAGATACCATAGACACGTATAGAATGTTTCAACCTATCATGTCGACACATCTATATATATTTCGGAACAACCATAGACACTCTATATGTGAATGTTGGAGTTAGCTATACAGGGTTGAGGTTAATTCCAAAATATATATAGTTTGAGTTGTGATCAATACTGAGATACGTATACACTGGGTCGTGGATTGATTCAAGATAATATTTATCGATTTATTTCTGTACATCTAATTGTGGACAACTAGTTGTAGGTTACTAACGAGGACAGCTGACTTAATAAACTTAAAATATCAAAATATATTAAAAGTATTGTAAATATATTTTGAACATACTTTGATATATATGTATATATTGTTATAGGTTCGTGAATCAACCAGTGGCCAAGTCTTACTTCCCGACGAAGTAAAAATCTGTGAAAGTGAGTTATAGTCCCACTTTTAAAATCTAATATTTTTGGGATGAGAATACATGCAGGTTTTATAAATGATTTACAAAATAGACACAAGTACGTGAAACTGCATTCTATGGTTGAATTATCGAGATCGAATATGCCCTTTTTATTAAAGTCTGGTAATCTAAGAATTAGGGAACAGACACCCTAATTGACGCGAATCCTAAAGATAGATCTATTGGGCCTAACAAACCCCATCCAAAGTACCGGATGCTTTAGTACTTCGAAATTTATATCATATCCGAAGGGTGTCCCGGAATGATGGGGATATTCTTATATATGCATCTTATTAATGTCGGTTACCAGGTGTTCACCATATGAATGATTTTTATCTCTATGTATGGGATGTATATTGAAATATGAAATCTTGTGGTCTATTGTTACGATTTGATATATATAGGTTAAACCTATAACTCACCAACATTTTTGTTGACGTTTAAAGCATGTTTATTCTCAGGTGAATATTAAGAGCTTCCGCTGTTGCATACTAAAATAAGGACAAGATTTGGAGTCCATGTTTGTATGATATTGTGTAAAAATTGCATTCAAGAAACTGATTTCGATGTAACATATTTGTATTGTAAACCATTATGTAATGGTCGTGTGTAAACAGGATATTTTAGATTATCATTATTTGATAATCTATGTAAAGCTTTTTAAACCTTTATTTATGAAATAAAGGTTATGGTTTGTTTTAAAAATGAATGCAGTCTTTGAAAAACATCTCATATAGAGGTCAAAACCAAGCAACGAAATCAATTAATATGGAACGTTTTTAATCAATAAGAACGGGACATTTCATCTACTAAATACATATGTATCATATTAAGATATTGATACACTATATTTAACATGATAAAATGATATTTAAATATATCATTAAGTGTGTTAACAATGAACTACATATGTAAAAATAAGACTACTAACTTAATGATTTTGAAACGAGACATATATGTAACGATTATCGTTGTAACGACATTTAACTGTTTATATATCTTACTAAGATATATTATATATCATAATATCATGATAATATAACAATTTAACATATATTTAGATATAATAAAAATTGGGTTAACAACATTTAACATAATCGTTAACTTAAAGGTTTCAAATCAACATTTACATGTAACGACTAACGATGACTTAACGACTCAGTTAAGATGTATATACATGTAGTGTTTTAATATGTATTCATACACTTTTGAAAGACTTCAAGACACTTATCAAAATACTTCTACTTAACAAAAATGCTTACAATTACATCCTCGTTCAGTTTCATCAACAATTTTACTCGTATGCACCCGTATTCGTACTCGTACAATACACAGCTTTTAGATGTATGTACTATTAGTATATACACTCCAATGATCAGCTCTTAGCAGCCCATGTGAGTCACCTAACACATGTGGGAACCATTATTTGGTAACTAACATGAAATATCTCATAAAATTACAAAAATATGAGTAATCATTCATGACTTATTTACATGAAAACAAAATTACACATCCTTTATATCTAATTCATATACCAACGACCAAAACCACATACAAACACTTTCATTCTTCAATTTTCTTCATCTAAGTGATCTCTCTCAAGTTCTATCTTCAAGTTCTCAGTGTTCTTCATAAATTCTATAAGTTCTAGTTTCATAAAATCAAGAATACTTCCAAGTTTGCTAGCTTACTTCCAATCTTGTAAAGTGATCATCCAACCTCAAGAAATCTTTCTTATTTACAGTAAGATATCTTTCTAATACAAGGTAATACCCATATTCAAACTTTGATTCAATTTCTATAACTATAACAATCTTATTTCGAGTGGAAATCTTACTTGAATTTGTTTTCGTGTCATGATTCTGCTTCAAGAACTTTCAAGCCATCCAAGGATTCTTTGAAGCTAGATCCATTTTTTTCATTTCCAGTAGTTTTATCCAGAAAATTTGAGGTAGTAATGATGTTCATAACATCATTCGATTCATACATATAAAGCTATCATATTCGAAGGTTTAAACTTGTAATCACTAGAACATAGTTTAGTTAATTCTAAACTTATTCGCAAACAAAAGTTAATCCTTATAACTTTACTTTTAAAATCAACTAAACACATGTTCTATATCTATATGATATGCTAACTTAATGATTTAAAACCTGAAAACACGATGAACACCATAAAATCGGATATACGCCGTCGTAGTGAAACCTGGGGCTGTTTTGGTTTGGATAATTAAAAACTATGATAAACTTTGATTTAAAAGTTGTTCTTCTGAGAAAATGTTTTTTCATATGAACATGAAACTATATCCAAAAACCTTGGTTAAACTCAAAGTGAAAGTATGTTTTTCAAAATGGTCATCAAGATGTCGTTCTTTCGACGGAAATGACTACCTCTTTAGTAATTGACATGTAACTTAAATTTCCGACTATAAACCTATACATTTTCTGTTTTGATTCTTAAATTAGAGTTCAATATAAAACCATAGCAATTTGATTCACTCAAAACGGATTTAAAATGAAGAAGTTATGGGTAAAACAAGATTGGATATTTTTGATCTTTTTAGCTACGGAAAATGTTTAACAAATCTATACAAATCATATCCTAGGTAACTTATATTGTATTATACATGTATTCTAATATATTATGTAATCTTGGGATACCATTGACACGTATGCAAATGTTTTGACATATCATATCGACCCATGTATATATATTATTTGGAACAACCATAGACACTCTATATGCAGTAATGTTGGAGTTAGCTATACAGGGTTGAGGTTGATTCCAAAAATATATATACTTTGAGTTGTGATCTAGCCTGAGACATGTATACACTGGGTCGTGGATTGAATCAAGATAATATATATCGATTTATTTCTGTACATCTAACTGTGGACAACTAGTTGTAGGTTACTAACGAGGACAGCTGACTTAATACACTCAAATCTTTAAAACATAATAAAAATGGTTGTAATTATATTTTGATCATACTTTGATATATATGTACATATTTGTATAGGTTCGTGAATCGATCCGTGGCCAAGTCTTATTTCCGACGAAGGAAATATCTGTGAAAGTGAGTTATAGTCCCACTTTTAAAATCTAATATTTTTGGGTTGAGAATACTGATAATGCTAAAAACGAACATATATTTCATAGCATTATTCCTCAAGAAAGACAAGCTTTTAGTTGCAATTGTTCTATTTAAAAGTGATATTCGTTTAAATAATAAAAGGTGAAGACAAAAGACAGATTTGACGAATTGAAGACGCAAACGACCAAAAAGCTCAAAAGTACAAAAGACAATCAAAGAGGTTCCAATTATTGATAAGAAACGTCTCGAAATTACAAGAGTACAAGATTCAAAACACAAAGTACAAGATATTAAATTGTACGCAAGGACGTTCGAAAATCCGGAACCGGGACCAGAGTCAACTCTCAACGCTCGCCGCAACGGACTAAAAATTACAAGTCAACTATGCACATAAATATAATATAATATTTAAATAATTCTTATAATTATTTATATATTATATAATATATTATAAACCGTCGACAAGAAAGGCTCCAAACTTGTGTGAGCTGTAAAAGCAAACTCCGCGAGTTGCGGAGTTTGCAGTGCAAAAATTACGCGAGTCGCGGAGCCCCAAATTTAGAAACTGCCTATAAAGCTCGCGCATTCTGATCGTAAAAACATAACATATATATCCATCCATCTATCTAAACGTATATATTTATATTTATATTTTAATTTTAATTTTAATTTTAAATCCTAATAATAAGGGTATGTTAGCAAATGTTGTAAGGGTGTAAGTCGAAATTCTGTCCGTGTAACGCTACGCTATTTTTAATCATTGTAAGTTATGTTCAACCTTTTTAATTTAATGTCTCGTAGCTAAGTAATTATTATGCTTATTTAATCCGAAGTAATCATGATGTTGGGCTAATTACTAAAATTGGGTAATTGGGCTTTGTACTATAATTGGGGTTTGGACAAAAGAACGACACTTGTGGAAATTAGACTATGGGCTATTAATGGGCTTTATATTTTTTTAACTAAATGATAGTTTGTTAATGTTAATATAAAGATTTACAATTGGGCGTCCCTATAAATTACCATATACACTCGATCGGACACGATGGGCAGGGTATTTATATGTACGAATAATCGTTCATTTAACCGGACACGGGAATGGATTAATAGCCACTAGAATAATTAAAACAAGGGTGAAATTATGTACAAGGACACTTGGTATAATTGATAACAAAATATTAAAACCTTGGGTTACACTCAGTCGACATCCTGGTGTAATTATTAAACAAAGTATTAAAATCTTGTTACAGTTTAAGTCCCCAATTAGTTGGAATATTTAACTTTGGGTATAAGGATAATTTGACGAGGACACTCGCACTTTATATTTATGACTGATGGACTGTTATGGACAAAAACCAGACGGACATATTAAATAATCCAGGACAAAGGACAATTAACCCATGGCATAAAACTAAAATCAACACGTCAAACATCATGGTTACGAAAGTTTAAATAAGCATAATTCTGTTATTTCATATTTAATTTCCTTTATTTTATATTTAATTGCACTTCTAATTATCGCATTTTTATTGTTATTGTATTTAATTGCACTTTTAATTATCGTACTTTTTAATTATCGCAAGTTTATTTTATCGCACTTTTATTATTCGCAATTTCATTATCGTTATTTACTTTACGCTTTAAATTAAGTCTTGTATTTATTTATTATTTTACATTTGGTTTTAACTGCGACTAAAGTTTTAAAATCGACAAACCGGTCATTAAACGGTAAAAACCCCCCTTTATAATAATAATATTACTTATATATATATTTGTATTTTTATAAAAGTAAACTAATATAGCGTTAAACTTTGTTTAAAGATTTTCCCTGTGGAACGAACCGGACTTACTAAAAACTACACTACTGTACGATTAGGTACACTGCCTATAAGTGTTGTAGCAAGGTTTAAGTATATCCATTCTCTAAATAAATAAATATATTGTGTAAAATTGTATCGTATTTAATAGTATTTCCTGCTAAAAATTAATAGCTATTTTATATACCCCTCTGCTCAAACATCAAGTATTTTTGGCGCCGCTGCCGGGGAACAATCTAGCTTAAAAGCCGAAAGCGCAACGCTAATTAAAAAAAAAAGATTTTTAGTTTACTTTTATTAAAATTCGTTTTTATAAAAATACGTTTTAAATATTCGAAAATATAAAAAGAAAAACAAAAATATAAGTATTTTTAAGATTTTGTTAAATATTTAAGTTTTATAAAGTTTCTTTATTTTTATATAAGTTTTATTTAAGTATTTTGTTTTTATTTAAAACATAAAAAAAAACCGAAAAAAAAATATATATATAAATCTAGTTTTAAGATTTTTATTTATAAAATTATAAAGTAGTTCTATTTTTATTCTAGTTTTTAAAATATAAGTTTTTATTATATAAATATTTTAGATTATAAAACAGAAAATATAAAACAGAAAATATAAAATAAAAAAATAAAAAAGAAAAACGCGTCGAATTTCAAAACTGTACCTGAGTTGAATTTTGAAACCCCGCGACTCGCGGAGTTTGAAGCATCGAATACCGCGACTCGCGGAGCAGACCTGACACGGGTACACAGGAACCCTAATTCGCATTAATTACGGGTTTTATTAATTTTAATTAATTTTAAACCCTAATTAGTTTATTTATATTATATTGTTTAGTTTAGTTTTTATTTATTTGTTTTATTTAGTTAAATTAGTTTAAATAAAATATAAAATTAATAGTTTTAATAAATAAATAATATAAAAATAATATTTTTATAAAAATTTGTAACTTTTTACAACTTTTTGTATATTTTTATATTTTGTCCCTTTTTAATTGTTTTAGCGTAATATTTGTATTTTTCGCTCGTATTTAGTTTTAATTCATAGTTTTTGCCATAATTATTTTTATTTCTAGATTTTTAGGCTTTGCCGTAGAATTCCTTAAGTGTTTTCTTTTAGACTAAGATTTAGGTACTTTAGAATTTTGCGACGCCTTTTTAAGTTTTAGTTTCTTTTTAAGTTATTTCCATTTGGGATTTAGTTTTTCCTGTAAGCTTTAATATTTTCAGACGACTTTTACCTATGTATCAATTATCATTCCAATTAGTAATCTCAATTTGCGATTATAATTTTAAGTTAGTTGTAGTAATAAGGTTAGGTTAGTCAAGTGTTTTTAAGTGTTATAAGTTTCTTTTATTTTTCCGTCACTTTTTATTTTTCAACCATTTTTCTTTTTCGACCTTTTTCGACACGCTCTTTTTCTTTCTTATTTCTCGCTATTCTTGTTTTTAGGACATAGATTTTTATTCTACTTCTTATCTAAATTTCTTAAAATTACGAAAATTTATTTTAAGTGGTTAAATTGATAGACATCAAAATTTTCTGGTTCGTAGTAATAGTTGGATTTGTACGTAGACCGGGTTATTGGAGCCAAACAGTCCTCAATTATATTAAGACCAAACGAATCCTGCCCCTCTGCTGCATCTTTTGGCTATTCGAAACGTGGGCAAAATCAGAAAAGTCTATGGATTGGATAACTTATTATAATTTTTCTTTCCTTTTAAAAACTAATAGGATATTCAGTGAATGCACCGAGCAAGACGTTCACCACCTTTTGTACGTTCACCACCTGTAACTAGATCAAGACATTTAGTAAATATTACCGCCGTTGATTTTTCTTTAGAATCGTCATCCAGTCGACCAAGTACTCCAGTTCAAATTTCCGATAATCCATTTTTTGAACCCGACCTCACAATTGAGAATCCGGAGAATATTCAGGAACGATTCATAGATCCTGAACCATTAAATTTTCCTCCGGAACCACCAATCATTCAAACAGAGATTGTTGAGGAACGAACCATTAAATCAGAATCCTCTAGTGATTCCGATTCAACAAATTCAATTATGGAAGTAACAGAACCTTTAAGTATGGAAGACCGAATGAGAGCTAAACGCACTGGCCAAGGTCACGCAATTACTCATCCAGACATTAATGCGCCAGATTATGAAATCAAAGGACAAATTCTACACATGGTGACTAATCAATGCCAATTTAGTGGTGCGCCGAAGGAAGATCCAAATGAACATCTACGTACCTTTAATAGGATCTGCACACTATTTAAAATCCGAGAAGTGGAGGATGAACAGATATATCTCATGTTATTTCCCTGGACTTTAATGGGAGAAGCCAAAGATTGGTTGGAATCGTTACCTGAAGGGGCGATTGATACATGGGACGTTTTAGTTGAAAAATTTCTTAAACAATTCTTTCCTGCATCTAAAGCCGTAAGACTTCAATGAGAAATTGTTACGTTACACAGAAGCCAAATGAAACTCTATATGAGGCGTGGACAAGATTTGGAAAGTTATTAAGAGGATGTCCGCAACATGGTTTAGACACCTGTCAAATAGTACAAATATTCTACCAAGGATGCGACATCACTACAAGGAAAGACATAGATATAGCAGCTGGTGGTTCTATTATGAAGAAAGCCGAAACTGATGCTTACAAAATTATTGATAACACTGCTTCCCACTCACATGAGTGGCACCAAGAAAAAGACATCGTTAGATCATCTAAAGTAGCTAGAGCCGATTCTAGCCATGACTTAGATTCCATTTCCGCAAAGATAGATGCTGTCGAGAGACGAATGGAAAAGATGACTAAAGATATTCACTCGATACGAATTAGTTGTGAGCAGTGTGGAGGACCACATTTGACAAAAGATTGTCTCAGTATTGAATTAACAATGGAACAAAGAGAGAATATTTCATACATAAACCAAAGGTCTGGAAATAATTATCAGAATAATTATCAACCGCCAAGACCGATTTACAATCAAAACCAGAACTATAACCTAAATATTCCATACAACAACCAACAAGGTCCTAGCAATCAACAATTATCCAATAATAATTACAATTAGCAAAGACCTAATTTTCAAAACAAACCACCACAATAAATCGATGATAAAAAGCCAAATTTAGAAGATATGATGATGAAGCTAGTTGAAACTCAAACGCAGTTTTTCACATCTCAGAAACAAACTAATGAACAAAATGCTCAAGCATTTAGAAATCAACAAACTTCTATTCAAAATCTGGAACAAGAAGTAAGTAACCTAGCAAGGTTAATAGGTGAAAGAAAACCGGGAAGTCTACCTAGTGATACAAATGCTAACCCTCAGAATGAAACAGCTAAAGCCATTACCACAAGAAGTGGTACAACACTTAAACCACCTGAAATACCTGTAACTTCTGATGAAGCTATTCCTACTCCACAAAAACCACAACCTAATCAAGATAAGGAAAAAGAACCGGTAGTTGAAAAGGTTAATGAAGATAACACAGTTAAGGCTAAACCTTATGTTAAACCATACCAACCACCACTTCCTTACCCGAGTAAAATGAAGAAAGAGAAACTTGAAGCCGAGCAATCCAAATTCTTGGATATGTTTAAACAGATAAATGTAAATCTTCCTTTCATTGATGTGATTTCAGGAATGCCTAGATATGCTAAATTCTTGAAAGATCTAATCTCAAATAGAAAGAAAATGGAAGAACTCTCGGCTGTTACCATGAATGCTAATTGTTCAGCAGTGCTGTTGAATAAGATACCAGAAAAACTATCTGATCCAGGAAGTTTCACAATTCCATGTTTTCTGGGTAGTCTTAGTTCAATAGAAGCATTGGCAGACTTAGGTGCTAGTATAAATCTAATGTCGTATTCACTATACGCTAAACTAGACCTTGGAGAATTGAAACCAACCAGAATAAGCATACAACTAGCCGATCGATCAATAAAATATCCTAGAGGGATAATGGAGAACATGCTAGTTAAAGTTGGTACTTTAGTATTTCCAGTAGATTTTGTTGTTCTGGACATGGAAGAAGATTCTCAAGTTCCTCTCATATTAGGAAGACCATTCTTAAACACGGCTAAAGCAATGATAGACGTGTTCAGTAAGAAATTGAACCTAAGTATAGAGGACGAGAGTGTTACCTTTTCAGTTGATAGAGCAATGCAACAACTACAATCTGCAGATGATACATGTTATTATATTCAAACTATAGATGCACATGCAGAATTATTAGAAGAATTTCCAGAATTACAAGGAACAGGAGAATGTTCTTTAGGAGAAGGTAATGAACCAATTGACGAAGCTGAAATGTTAGCTACACTTATAGCAAATGGATATGAACCAACAACAGAAGAAATTCAAATGCTAAAAGAAGAAGACAAATATCGATACAAATCATCGATAGAAGAACCTCCGAAATTAGAGTTAAAGCCACTTCCAAACCATTTGGAATACGCTTATTTACATGGTGAATCTGAATTACCTGTAATAATATCATCTTCTCTTACTGAAAATGAGAAATCACAACTCATTTCTGTGTTGAAAGCTCATAAACCAGCCATTGCATGGAAGATTCATGATATTAAATGAATAAGTCCTTCGTATTGCACACATAAAATCCTTATGGAAGAAGGTCATAAAACGTATGTGCAACGCCAACGAAGACTAAATCCTAATATGCAAGATGTAGTTAAGAAAGAGATTATTAAACTACTAGATGCAGGTCTAATTTATCCAATTTCTGATAGTCCATGGGTAAGCCCAGTTCAATGCGTGCCTAAGAAGGGTGGCATGACTGTCATTACAAATGAGAAAAATGAGCTTATTCCTACTAGGACTGTAACAGGATGGCGTGTGTGTATTGATTATAGAAAATTAAATGACGCCACCAGAAAAGATCATTTTCCCTTACCTTTCATAGATCAAATGTTGGAAAGATTAGCCGGAAATAGTTACTATTTTTTTCTAGATGGATTTTTAGGATATTTTCAAATTCCAATAGCACCCGAAGATCAAGAGAAAACCACATTCACGTGCCCTTATGGTACTTTTGCTTACAAACGCATGCCATTTGGACTTTGTAACGCCTCTGCAACCTTTCAAAGGTGTATGATGGCGATTTTTCATGACATGATAGAAGAATGCATGGAAGTTTTCATGGATGACTTTTCAGTCTTCGGTGATACATTTGAAACATGTCTAGCTAATCTTGAACGAATGCTTATTAGATGCGAACAATCAAATCTAGTACTTAATTGGGAGAAATGCCATTTTATGGTTAAAGAAGGCATCGTTCTTGGTCATAAAATTTCAAAAGAAGGAATTGAAGTGGATAGAGCTAAAGTAGATGTAATTGCTAAACTTTCACATCCCACCAATGTTAGAGGAGTTAGGAGTTTTCTAGGGCATGCCGGTTTTTACCGACGTTTCATAAAAGATTTTTCTAAAATTGCCACTCATATGAATAAACTCCTAGAAAAGGATGCTCCATTCATCTTTTCAGATGAATGTATCAAATCTTTTAATATTCTTAAAGAGAAACTCACTAATGCGCCGATCATGATAACACCAAATTGGAATCTACCATTTGAACTAATGTGCGATGCAAGTGATTTTGCAATGGGAGCCGTTTTAGGACATAGGATTGAAAAACGATTTCAACCTATATATTATGCTAGTAAGACGTTACAAGGAGCACAAATGAACTCTACAACTACTGAAAAAGAACTCCTTGCTATTGTCTTTGCTTTTGACAAATTTCGATCATATCTCGTTCTAGCAAAAACGGTGGTTTATACCGACCATTCTGCTCTTAGATACCTATTTTCAAAACAAGATGCTAAACCAAGATTAATCCGTTGGATCTTACTCTTACAAGAGTTTGATATTGAAATCCGAGATAAAAGAGGAGCAGAAAATCTCACCGCTGATCATCTTTCTCGTCTTGAAAATCCTGAGTTAGAAGTTCTAAATGAATCGGCCATACAAGACAACTTTCCTGATGAATATCTATTGAAGATAGATTATAAAGAAATTCCATGGTTTGCAGACTATGCAAACTACTTAGTTTGTGGATTCCTTGAAAAAGGATTATCATACCAAAAACGAAAGAAATTCTTCAGTGATATAAAACACTATTTTTGGGAAGATCCACATCTGTTTAAAAGTTGTCCCGATGGAATAATACGCCAATGTGTATTTGGAGATGAAGCTAGTAAAATATTAAACCATTGTCACACAGGACCAACAGGAGGGCATTATGGGCCTCAACTAACAGCAAGAAAAGTTTATGATGCTGGATTCTATTGGCCTACAATTTACAAAGACGCACACCTTCTTTGTAAATCCTGTGATGCTTGTCAAATGGCCAGAAAAATAAGTCAACGTGATGAAATGCCACAAAATGTCATACAAGTATGTGAAGTATTTGACATTTGGGGTATTGACTTTATGGGTCCATTTCCAAAATCTCATAATAATCTATATATACTCGTAGCCATTGATTATGTATCTAAATGGGCGGAAGCATAAGCTCTCCCAACTAACGATGCACGAGTTATAGTCAACTTTTTAAAACGTCTTTTTGCAAGGTTTGGAACACCGAAAGCTTTAATAAGTGATCGGGGTACTCATTTCTGTAATAATCAGCTTGAGAAAGTTCTTAAAAGATATGGAGTAACTCATAAAATCTCCACCGCATATCGTCCACAAACAAGTGGACAAGTTAAAAATACCAACCGAGCTTTAAAACGTATTCTAGAGAAAATCGTAGGATCAAATCCGAAGGAATGGTCCATTAAATTGGAGGATGCACTCTGGGCTTTTAGAACAGCCTACAAAACTCCAATTGGAACCACACCTTTTAGACTTGTTTATGGAAAAGCATGTCATCTTCCAGTAGAAATTGAACACAAAGCATTTTGGGCTTTGAAGACATGTAATCTTGATTTACATGAAGCCGGACGTCTACGATTAAGTCAACTAAACGAATTAGAAGAATTAAGACATGAAGCATACGAAAATTCGTTAATCTATAAAGAAAGAACGAAGAAATGGCATGATAAAAGAATCAGAAGTTCAAAAGAATTTAAGGAAGGAGACAGAGTTCTTCTTTTCAATTCACGATTCAAGCTATTTCCTGGAAAATTGAAATCAAGATGGTCTGGACCATTCATAGTTAAAAGAGTTTTTCCATACGGAACAGTAGAATTGATAAATTCAAATGGGATTGAATTTAAAGTTAATGGTCACAGAGTTAAACACTACATAGATAGTCCGATGGAAGTCGACAACGAAGTTAATCACAATTTCGACACCAGAGCTAACTAAGTGTGGGGAGAATCAAGTCTTTAAAGGATAATATGTATTTCTGTTAGAGTTAGATTGTCTGTTTTCGTGTAGTTCTCGAAAATGGAACCCGAATGGTCTTTCCCTAGCAGACCCTAAAGAACTAGTCTTCTCCCCCCATTCTGAATTTTTATTTTTTTAGGAAATGAAGACTGCCTGTGAACTAAACCATGGTCTAATGCTACACGATTTGATCACTAAACGTAATAATGACACACTTTCGAGTGAAATAGTATCAGTAGTCAGAGAAAGATTGGACGGAGTTAGAAAAGAATCCAGATGCGAAGATAATAAGTTACAATTTGGTAAAGGAAAATCAAAATCCGCAGCGAAAAGAAGAGCACGACACCTAGAAAGATGTCACAAATGCGGAAAATGGTCACATGGAGGTAAATGTTCAAATAATCAAACCTATTCAAACACCGAATTTGTTACTTTATGCAGAGACGGACCGTTCGTATGTTTAGAAGAAAAAACACTGAATGCTCGAGGTTACGCCTATGTAGCCATGGAAAACCAATTAAACCGACTATCTTATGAATGGGATAGATCATATAACTAAGAAATCTATTTCACAGGTATGTTTGTACAGTTTTTATTTTTTTATTTTTATTTTTAACCTTTTGATAATAAACGCTAATTTGTTCGCTATAAAGTATTAAATTGGTATTGAATAAAATTAGGTTTGGCGACCGAAATTATTGATATCATTCAAAAATTTATTACATCACTGCGAAATTTAACGTTTATTCTTAAGGTATAAATATTCTTAATCAATCAACCCAAAATATTTCAAAAATTCGTCATGAGTTAAATTAGGTCTTGGAACCGAAATTACTTTACCGAAAAGAGGGGCGCATATTTTTGATAATATTTGATTGATTAAAGTGGGATAAAAAGCCAAAAAGATTTTTAATTTTATTTTTACCATGTTTTTAAAATTAATATATAAATCTTAAATTAATATTGTAAACTTTGTAAAAACAATATATTTAAAATTGTAAATATTTGAAAAATTAATATAAGTTTGGTGTGAATTTATAATATGAATTTTTAAATTAAGTTTGGTGTGAATTTTTAATTTTTAAAATATGAATTTTTAATTTTATGCATTTCAAATTTTAAGTTTGGTGTGAATTTTTAATATTAATTTTGAATTTTATATTTAAGTTGTGTGAATTTAAAAACAAAAATTTACTTTATCTCATTAAGTTAAAAATATGATTTTTAAAATTCGTCGTAAGTTGAAGACTAGGTCTTTGAACCGAAATTGCTTTACCCAAGGGAGGGACGAGAACTTTTATTATCATTATTTTTAATCTTATTGAATTAAAGTATGCCAAAAACATTAAAAAACCCTAAAAATCTTAGCTTTTAAAACAATCGCTACAAAAAGACAAATTTTAAAATTTTGTCGAAGGACGGACTAGGACATCGATCCGAAACTCGATCCGAAACGACCTCGTCCTAAATAACAAGGGAAACAAAATTTTAAAATTAATTACTTAATTGTTTTAATTAGTATAAGATATATCCAAAAAAAAAAAAAAATACAAACTCCGCGACTCGCGGAGTTTGAAAGGGAAATCCACCGCGACTCGCGGAGGATGAAAAATCCAGAAAAAATATATACTGATCGAACTGATCAGTCCCCAACCCAACACCCACAAAACCTGCGAAATAAACCCGAAAATACTGCGCAAAAACCCGAGAAAACACCCCCAAAATCACAATTTTTAACCGTTAATCATCAAATCTTTTACTAAAATCATGTTGAGAAGGATGCTATCAAGGAATTACTCAAGAAAAATGGTAAATTTCTACACCTAAACACCATTTAATCCGAAAATTAGTGTTCTTGAGCAATTTTTTTCCCCAATTCGATTTTGATGCTTTTTAGTGTAATTATGCTTAAATTGCTTATGTATTATGCTTGTATAACCTAGATTGATGCTATTTAACATGATTAGAAGCCTTAAACTTCAAATTTTGAGTAATCTAGGGTTTGTGTTCTTGAGCAATTTGGGGCTTTTTGATATAAACAGGTTATGGCCGATTTTTGTCATGAATTGTTGCTAAATTAAGTAGTGTAACATGTTTAGGTAGTTAAATGATTCAAACTTTGAGTCTAAACATGATTTTGAGAATTAAAGTGGACTTTTTCAAGTCTAAAAATTCATGAACTTGATTTTTGAGAGATAATGCCATTTGAAACTTGTTTAATTGCTAGTGATGATTATTTTGACATGTTATTTTAGTTGAATGCTTATGAACTTGGCGAACATTTTCGTATATGTTTATTTGAAAAAGTGTAGATTTGATGAAAATATGAAAATGAGCTTAAGTTTGATATAAATTGATCATGTCATTGTAATTATTTTGATTGATGATTTTGCTGACACTAATGCATATTTGGATGTATAAAAATTGTGTTTGATGTGTTTTGCAGACTGAAAGGGGTGAATCTTCATCCCAAGCTCGCAATGCTCCTGCTGAGAATGCGGAACAACAGGAGGTGGATAACTACTACAAACAAGATATACCTCATCCAGTCATGACATTTTCTGATATGCACTTGGAATATTTGCACCCGAACCTGAGATTTGACAGACTTTGGATAGATTATCCAAAATACCAAAGGGGTTTGCATACTCTTCATTCTAAAGTTGTTGAGGTACCTAGGGTCATAGAATGGGGACCATTAGAAGCTGTAGAATTGGCCGGACCAATTAGAGAATTACTTGCACAGAGGTATGGTAATTCTACTTTTAACGACTGGGTAAGTTTATTCACCATGCGTAGACCTGTATATAAAGTATGGTGTGAAGAATTATTGTGTAGTATAGAATTAAATGATCGGGTAGCTAGTTTAACCGATCGATCTTTTATTAGATTTTTGTTAGGAGGTTCGATGCGCCACATGTCTTTACTAGACATGGCTCAGGCTTTACGTATATATACGCCTGAGGAGTTAGCATCTGCCGATTGTAGAGGGTTGATACTAAATGGTAGAAAGATAGATGAAAATTTTGATACACATGGTGTATGGAGTCAAATGACAATCCATCACCGATTCAAAGGGGGAAATTACTCTTATTTGGATATAGATAGAGCTGAATTAAGAGTAATTCATAGGTTTTTAGCTAATTCGATTACACAAAGAGGTAAGAACAAGAAAAAGGTAAATGAACAGGATTTGTTTTACCATATGTGTATTCGAGACCCACAAAGCGCTGTAAGTATACCTTATTGTGTGGGTTATTATTTATCAGCTATGGTTAGGAGGATGAGACCGCATAGCATAATAGGAGGTGGTATATTTATTACTTTGATTGCTGAATATCTCGGTGTGGATATAAGTCGGGGGGGATTATTAGTCGAAGAACCAGAACCCCGCGATACTATAGGTTTAAATGTATACCATGGTGCGAAAGGTTTGAAGAGGCGAAATAACGCCGCAGTATAATACCATGGTAGACATCCACAGGTTGAGAGAAACCAACAGCAAGGTAATGTAGGAGGGGGAAATGAAATGCAAGAAATGCAAAGGTTTATAGCTTCACAGGAGTACGAAAATGCTAGACATAGAGCATTTGAAGATTGGCAAGTTCATCAAAACCAAATCATAGCTTATTGCCAACATATAGGTAGAAACTATATTCCTACTACAAAGCCCATATTCCCTCCCTGGTCTATAGAGATTCAACCACCGTATCCTACGTATAACCCAGCCGAAGCATTTTATAGCACCTATGGTTATGCATGGAACCCCTACTGGTATCAGTATCATCCCTAGTCTACTTAGTTTTATTTATTTTGTAATTTGTAATGTTGATACGTTTAATACTTATTTAATATTGTAATAGTTTTTATAATTTTCTAACTTTTATTCTTAGATTTTAATAATTTTTGAATGTGGGGTAATATACCAAACTTCAAAAATATGTATATATGTTTGCAGTTTATCTTATGTACACAACAGGGTAAAACAACGCATTTTCAAAGACTGGCATTAAGTTCGGCAAAAGCAACTAATTTTGACGACAAGATGCAAAATATATGTGAAATAACAACAAGACGGAATGAACAAATGATATGCACCATTTATCATTCAGCAAGCAAACACAAATATGTTTGGAAACTTTGGTAAAATTTAATCATTTTTACACAAATCACCCTCAATAATTTAAATTGTTACTGATTTCTTGCAAATGAGGGCATTGCAAGATCTTAAGTGTGGGAAGGGGTTAAATTCTTTCGGATTTTAAAATTTTTACTTTATACACTTGGTTACCATTAGAAATACTAGTAAAGTAGTAGTTGTATTAGAATCTAGTGCTCTCTGATAATAAAAAACAGCCCTAGTCTTATATACTGACTACCCAATTCTTGTAAAATTTTTCAAAATTTACAATTAAATGAACTCAAAATCATGTTTATACATATTTATGAACGATAAAACTAGGTTTTAACACCGAAATTATTGTTACCTCGAAAAGGACATAAATTGAGAAACAAACCAAAATGTTAAAATTCATTTAAAATGAAATAGAAGACAATAAAAAGGAAAATAAAAGCCAAGTGTGGGAAAATTCTCCAAGTTATTCAAAACATATGTCACATATTTTTGTACAAATAACTGAAAATACTTTTGCTTTGGACTAAACTAAACTGTTTTACCCGATGAAAGAAAAAAAGAGATGGATCTACACGATGAATCAATTCCATCATTAAAAGAAAGTAAAGTCTTCCAAAAAAGAAACGCGCTTCTTGATTTAGGTCAGGAAGTTGTCGTCCAGACCAGCTGTAGGTTGACGAAAAACCTAGAAAAGTCATCACTAAAATCAGCAGGAAATCCACGGACCTCAGCATTAAACAAGGTCGCCAAGTGGTCAGATTTATCCTAACCATGAGAAGGATTTATCTCGTACAATGGGGGGCACCGTGCAAATTAGCTGGATAAGACTAATGAATCAGATCCCCAGAAAGGATAATCTCCTTAAAGATTAAAAATCAGCTTTTAAGCCTGATATTACTCAATCCTAGAGATTGACCTTAAAGATTGAGAATTCAAACTCATGGAATTCAATGATATCTAAACTCGAGCTTGAACGAGAAAATATTTTGATAAAATTACAAACCGATTTGTTTTCTAAAAACTCATTTTCAATGCGTTCATTACCATTGAACGTAAAATCCTAGGAATTCACCTGGAATTCATTAGGTCACCTGAACCAAATCAGGTGTCAACCGTAAGAACGGTGGTTGCATAGCATGGTCAAGGACAGGACCTTGTGCCAGACCGAAAAATCATAAGGGTGAGCTTTACTATTGCTCCTACCAAGGATAGTAATTGCGTCTGACACGTTATAGACCATAATTAAAAGCATGTCAGGGGACATTGCCTTAACAGTTGCTTGTTCAACGCTTTCCTTTACAACCGGACGGTAGTTTACCGAAAGGTAATATACGGGACAAGTAAACTGGACGTGTTGCTTTCCAAATACAAGGTTAGCGAGTGGGTGACACAAAACCATAAGTTTTGAGCTAAAATTTTCAAATCTAAAACCCACCAAACCCACAAAAATATTTTGCAAACACCGGTGAAGGGTTATTCCGGAAAACTTATCTAGGGTAAAAGCTAGATTTAATTTTCAAAAGATCAAATGTTTTCATAAAGATCCAATTTCCTTAATGGATCTAAATTTTTATAGTCATGTGGGACTGTAAACCATATCGTTACTACCATTGTTTATACCGCCGTATAGAAATCACTGATGTACAAAGTGTGAAGAATAAAGAAGTGATTCTAGTATTTCAAGATGATATTGCTTGAGGACAAGCAACGCTCAAGTGTGGGAATATTTGATAATGCTAAAAACGAACATATATTTCATAGCATTATTCCTCAAGAAAGACAAGCTTTTAGTTGCAATTGTTCTATTTAAAAGTGATATTCGTTTAAATAATAAAAGGTGAAGACAAAAGACAGATTCGACGAATTGAAGACGCAAACGACCAAAAAGCTCAAAAGTACAAAAGACAATCAAAGAGGTTCCAATTATTGATAAGAAACGTCTCGAAATTACAAGAGTACAAGATTCAAAATGCAAAGTACAAGATATTAAATTGTACGCAAGGACGTTCGAAAATCCGGAACCGGGACCAGAGTCAACTCTCAACGCTCGACGCAATGGACTAAAAATTACAAGTCAACTATGCACATAAATATAATATAATATTTAAATAATTCTTATAATTATTTATATATTATATAATATATTATAAACCGTCGGCAAGAAAGGCTCCAAACTTGTGTGAGCTGTAAAAGCAAACTCCGCGAGTTGCGGAGTTTGTAGTGCAAAAATTACGCGAGTCGCGGAGCCCCAAATTTAGAAACTGCCTATAAAGCTCGCGCATTCTGATCGTAAAAACATAACATATATATCCATCCATCTATCTAAACGTATATATTTATATTTATATTTTAATTTTAATTTTAATTTTAAATCCTAATAATAAGGGTATGTTAGCAAATGTTGTAAGGGTGTAAGTCGAAATTCTGTCCGTGTAACGCTACGCTATTTTTAATCATTGTAAGTTATGTTCAACCTTTTTAATTTAATGTCTCGTAGCTAAGTTATTATTATGCTTATTTAATCCGAAGTAATCATGATGTTGGGCTAATTACTAAAATTGGGTAATTGGGCTTTGTACTATAATTGGGGTTTGGACAAAAGAACAACACTTGTGGAAATTAGACTATGGGCTATTAATGGGCTTTATATTTGTTTAACTAAATGATAGTTTGTTAATGTTAATATAAAGATTTACAATTGGGCGTCCCTATAAATTACCATATACACTCGATCGGACACGATGGGCAGGGTATTTATATGTACGAATAATCGTTCATTTAACCGGACACGGGAATGGATTAATAGCCACTAGAATAATTAAAACAAGGGTGAAATTATGTACAAGGACACTTGGTATAATTGATAACAAAATATTAAAACCTTGGGTTACACTCAATCGACATCCTGGTGTAATTATTAAACAAAGTATTAAAATCTTGTTACAGTTTAAGTCCCCAATTAGTTGGAATATTTAACTTTGGGTATAAGGATAATTTGACGAGGACACTCGCACTTTATATTTATGACTGATGGACTGTTATGGACAAAAACCAGACGGACATATTAAATAATCCAGGACAAAGGACAATTAACCCATGGGCATAAAACTAAAATCAACACGTCAAACATCATGGTTACGGAAGTTTAAATAAGCATAATTCTTTTATTTCATATTTAATTTCCTTTATTTTATATTTAATTGCACTTCTAATTATCGCATTTTTATTGTTATTGTATTTAATTGCACTTTTAATTATCGTACTTTTTAATTATCGCAAGTTTATTTTATCGCACTTTTATTATTCACAATTTCATTATCGTTATTTACTTTACGCTTTAAATTAAGTCTTGTATTTATTTATTATTTTACATTTGGTTTTAACTGCGACTAAAGTTTTAAAATCGACAAACCGGTCATTAAACGGTAAAAACCCCCCTTTATAATAATAATATTACTTATATATATATTTGTATTTTTATAAAAGTAAACTAATATAGCGTTAAACTTTGTTTAAAGATTTTCCCTGTGGAACGAACCGGACTTACTAAAAACTACACTACTGTACGATTAGGTACACTGCCTATAAGTGTTGTAGCAAGGTTTAAGTATATCCATTCTCTAAATAAATAAATATCTTGTGTAAAATTGTATCGTATTTAATAGTATTTCCTGCTAAAAATTAATAGCTATTTTATATACCCCTCTGCTCAAACATCAAATACATGCAGGTTTTATAAATGATTTACAAAATAGACACAAGTACGTGAAACTACATTCTATGGTTGAATTATCGAAATCGAATATGCCCCTTTTTATTAAGTCTGGTAATCTAAGAATTAGGGAACAGACACCCTAATTGAGGCGAATCCTAAAGATAGATCTATTGGGCCTAATAAACCCCATCCAAAGTACCGGATGCTTTAGTACTTTGAAATTTATATCATATCCGAATG
The DNA here is from genome assembly GCF_046630445.1 of Rutidosis leptorrhynchoides. Classification (NCBI taxonomy): domain Eukaryota; kingdom Viridiplantae; phylum Streptophyta; class Magnoliopsida; order Asterales; family Asteraceae; genus Rutidosis; species Rutidosis leptorrhynchoides. The sequence goes on from NC_092335.1 coordinate 631,217,743, forward strand.
GTGTCCCGGAATGATGGGGATATTCTTAGATATGAATCTTGTTAATGTCGGTTACCGGGTGTTCACCGTATGAATGATTTTTATCTCTATGTATGGGATGTGTATTGAAATATGAAATCTTGTGGTCTATTGTTACAATTTGATATATATAGGTTAAACCTATAACTCACCAATATTTTTGTTGACGTTTAAAGCATGTTTATTCTCAGGTGAATACTAAGAGCTTCCGCTGTTGCATACTAAAATAAGGACAAGATTTGGAGTCCATGTTTGTATGATATTGTGTAAAAACTGCATTCAAGAAACATATGTCGATGTAATATATTTCTATTGTAAACCATTATGTAATGGTCGTGTGTAAATAGTATATTTTAGATTATCATTATTTGATAATCTACGTAATTTTTTTTAAAACCTTTATTGATAAAATAAATGTTATGGTTGTTTTAAAAATGAATGCAGTCTTTGAAAAACGTCTCATATAGAGGTCAAAACCTCGCAACGAAATCAATTAATATGGAACGTTTATAATCAATATGAACGGGACATTTCAGTTGGTATCCGAGCGTTGGTCTTAGAGAACCAGAAATTTGCATTAGTGTGTCTTATCGAGTTTGTTAAGATACATTAGTGAGTCTGGACTTCGACCGTTTTTTCTTTAAAAACGATTGCTTAACACTTTTGTTGGAAATTATATATTATTAACATGTAAATATTATGTGATATATTAACCTCTTAATGTGTTTGATATTGTGTGATAGATGTCTACCACAAGTACAAATCCCATTGACTCACCTAATAATAATGAAGAGTCGAATATATACTGACAAGATTCACAAGTTCCCGAAGAACCGGAAGAAGAGAAAACGGAACCGGAAGAAGAGGAACCGGAAGAAGAGGAACCAGAAGAAGAGGAACCGGAAGAAGAAGAGGTTCCGGAGGGGGGAATAGTAGGAACCACAGAAAACCGGTCAAATAAAAGAAAATCATCAACCAATGGACCAAAGTTAATAATGGTCAATGGTGTTTCCGCTAAAGAAGCAAAATATTGGGAAAATTACCAATTTTTCGATGAATCGGATCCTGAGGAGGATTCCGATGATGTTATAGAAATTACCCCTACCCAATTTAATGAGGCAAAAGAAAATAATAAGGGAAAAGACATCAAAATAGAGAAATCTGATTCCGACCCCGATGAACTTTATATGTACCGTCAACACCCGTATTTTCAATATCGTGACAATAACCCGGGAACCTCTAAACCACCAGGTTTTTCTAAACCAATGTGGAAAACGACGACTCATATTAGAGGAACATCATATATCCCTAGAAGATTAGGAAAAAGAACCAAGTCCGAAGAAGAAGAAACCAGTGATTCAGATTAGAGGGGTGTGAGCATGTTGTGTAATAAATGTATTGTAGTGTGCTTGTACTTTTATGTTCTATGTAAAAATTGTTTGTATTGTTTGTTATTACGAATATAATCCTTGTCTATTTTACAGTATAAAAACAAAATGGACGTTAAGGGTAGACAACCGAATATTTTAGAAGACCTACCAGAGGATATGATTGAGGAAATCTTGTCTAGAGTCGGTCAGAATTCATCAGCACATTTAGTTATGGCGAAATTAACTTGTCAAACATTTGAAAGACTTTCCAGAAATGCCTTAGTTTATAAAATGCTTTCCTTTGATAGGTGGGGTATATCACATTGGGGAGACCGTAAGTTACGCCGTGTTTTCTTTAAAGCGTTAAATGCGGGGAACCCAAATGTAATTTTACGCTACGGGTTAAGAACCTATTTTGACTCAACATACCCCAACATCGGATTTCGTGAGTTAGAAAGAGCTTCTAACATGCAACATAAAGAAGCACGTTATGCTTACGGGTTAGTGATGTTCGCTTCTTACCAAAGTGAGAAAAAGAACATCGGATTGCAGCTTTTAAATAAAACTTTCCCACAAGTGACGGATTCAGTAGTTGGGGTGAGAAACAAGGTTTTTATATTATTACGGGGCTGTTGGACATTACGAAACCCTCGTCCTTTTGACGACATTACAACATGCTGCCTAGCTAATGGTCATAACGGTTATTTTCCACAAGACCAAGGATGGGAAGTCGTCTTAGTAAAACCAGAATGCATGAACTGTTTCTGGACTTATGAATTACGTGTCTTTATTTCCTTTGCTGAACAACTTGCGTATTAACTAGATTTATCTTCAAAACTGTCCTGTATCATAGTGTACTATATTTCATGTTATATGTAATATAGCGAAGTTGTAAGTTTGAAGAATATTTGTATGTGATATATTATTATAATCAGTTTTTCATATGGAATTGTAGTAGTTGAATTGTATATTAGCTACTAAGTATGAACTTAACGGGTAGGTAGTACCCGAATTTAAACTTATAAAACGCTAATATGAAGAAAAAGCTTTTATAAATGAGTTCATATTATGCTACGAGATATTATTGACTACTCTTAATATTCTGTATGATTAAATTGTTTCATTTGACTATTTTGAAGGAAATGGCACCGACTACTCGACACACCTTGAATATGAGCGAAGAGGAATTTCGTGCCTTTCTTGCTTCAAACATAGCCGCAGTACAGGTCGCGCTACATACTAACAATAACTCTGAATCTAGCAATATAGCTAACGGCGCAAGAAATCGTGTAGGATGTTCCTACAAGGAATTCACTGCCTGCAAACCTTCAGAATTTGATGGGACCGAAGGACCAATCAGATTGAAACGGTGGACCGAGAAAGTTGAATCGGTGTTTGCCATAAGTAAGTGTGCTGAAGGAGACAAAGTGAAGTACGCTACGCATACCTTCACAGGTATTGCGTTAACATGGTGGAATACCTATCTAGAGCAAGTGGGACAAGATGCTGCTTACGCGCTACCGTGGTCAGCATTCAAGCACTTGATGAACGAGAAGTACCGTCCAAGAACTGAGGTCAATAAGCTCAAGTCAGAACTTAGAGGGTTAAGAACACAGGGATTCGATATTACTTCGTACGAAAGACGATTCACAGAATTGTGCCTATTGTGTCCGAGAGCATTCGAAGATGAAGAAGAGAAGATCGACGCGTTTGTGAAAGGGTTACCGGAGAGAATCCAAGAAGATATAAGTTCACACGAGCCTGCCTCCATACAAAAGGCATGTAGAATGGCTCACAAACTAGTGAACCAGATTGAGGGAAGAATTAAAGAACAGGCGGCCGAAGAGGCCAACGTGAAGCTAGTCAAAAGAAAGTGGGAGGAAAACGGTGATAAGAGTCACCAATACAACAACAATTATCCCAAAAATTGCAACATCAATCGCAACAACAACAAACGGCACAACAACAACACCAACAACTACAACAATAACAACCGCAACAACAACAACAATCAGAAGTAGCTATGCCAAAGGTGTGAAAAGTATCACTCGGGGTTCTGCACCAAATTTTGTAACAAGTGTAAAAGAAATGGTCATAGCGCGGCGAAGTGTGAGGTCTACGGACCAGGGGTTAACAGAACGAAAGGAACAAATGGTGTCGGAACAAGTAATGGCGGAGCAAGTAGTGTCAGAGCAAGTTATGCCAATGTAGTTTGTTATAAATGTGGAAAATCGGGCCACATTATTAGAAATTGCCCGAACCAGGAGAACACGGATGGACAAGGCCGCGGAAGAGTTTTCAATATTAATGCGGCAGAGGCACAGGAACACCCGGAGCTTGTTACGGGTACGTTTCTTATTGACAATAAATCTGCTTACGTTTTATTTGATTCGGGTGCGGATAGAAGCTATATGAGTAGAGATTTTTGTGCTAAATTAAGTTGTCCATTGACGCCGTTGGATAGTAAATTTTTACTCAAATTAGCAAACGGTAAATTAATTTCAGCAGATTATATATGCCGGAATCGAGAAATTAAACTGGGTAGCGAAATATTTAAGATTGATTTGATACCAGTAGAGTTAGGGAGTTTTGATGTAATAGTTGGCATGGACTGGCTGAAGGAGATGAAAGCAGAGATCGTATGTTACAAAAATACAATTCGCATTGTACGAGAAGAAGGAGAACCCTTAATGGTGTACGGAGAAAAGGGCAACACGAAGCTACATCTTATTAGTAATTTGAAGGCACAAAAACTAATAAGAAAAGGTTGCTATGCTGTTCTAGCACACGTCGAGAAAGTACAAACTGAAGAAAAGAGCATAAATGATGTTCCCGTCGCAAAAGAATTTTCTGATGTATTTTCGAAAGAATTACCGGGACTACCTCCACATCGATCTGTTGAATTTCAAATAGATCTTGTACCAGGAGCTGCACCAATAGCTCGTGCTCCTTACAGACTCGCACCCAGCGAGATGAAAGAACTGCAAAGCCAACTGCAAGAACTATTAGAACGTAGTTTCATTCGACCAAGCACATCACCATGGGGAGCTCCTGTTTTGTTTGTCAAGAAGAAGGATGGTACATTTAGGTTGTGTATTGACTACAGAGAGTTGAATAAACTTACCATCAAAAACCGTTATCCACTGCCGAGAATTGACGACTTATTTGATCAACTACAAGGCTCGTCGGTTTATTCGAAAATCGATTTACGTTCTGGATATCATCAAATGCGAGTAAAGGAGGATGATATTCTAAAAACTGCTTTTAGGACGCGTTATGGTCATTATGAGTTTATGGTTATGCCGTTTGGATTGACTAACGCACCAGCTGTGTTCATGTACCTTATGAACCGAGTGTGTGGGCCATATCTTGACAAGTTTGTCATTGTTTTCATCGATGACATACTTATTTACTCAAAGAATGATCAAGAGCACGAAGAACATTTGAGAAAAGTGCTAGAAGTATTGAGGAAAGAAAAACTGTACGCTAAGTTTTCAAAGTGTGCATTTTGGTTGGAAGAAGTTCAATTCCTCGGTCACATAGTGAACAAAGAAGGTATCCAGGTGGACCCGGCAAAGATCGAAACCGTTGAAAAGTGGGAAACCCCAAAAACTCCGAAGCATATACGTCAATTTTTAGGATTGGCTGGTTACTACAGAAGATTCATCCAAGATTTCTCCAAAATAGCAAAACCCTTGACTGCATTAACGCATAAAGGGAAAAAATTTGAATGGAAGGATGAACAAGAGAAGGCGTTTCAGTTATTGAAGAAAAAGCTAACTACGGCACCTATATTGTCATTGCCTGAAGGGAATGATGATTTTGTGATTTATTATGACGCATCAAAGCAAGGTATCGGTTGTGTATTAATGCAACGAACGAAGGTGATTGCTTATGCGTCTAGACAATTGAAGATTCACGAGCAAAATTATACAACTCACGATTTGAAATTGGGTGCTGTTGTTTTTGCATTAAAGACTTGGAGGCATTATTTATATGGGGTCAAAAGTATTATATATACCGACCACAAAAGTCTCCAACATATATTTAATCAGAAGCAACTGAATATGAGACAACGCAGGTGGATTGAACTGTTGAATGATTATGATTTTGAGATTCGATACCACCCGGGGAAGGCGAATGTGGTAGCTGATGCTTTGAGTAGAAAGGACAGAGTACCTATACGGGTAAAAGCTATGAATATAATTATTCGTACTAACCTTACTACTCAAATAAATGAGGCGCAACAGGGGGGTTGTAAAAGAAGGAAAGTTGAAGAATGAGATACCCAAAGGATCAGAGAAACATCTTAATATTCGGGAAGACGGAACCCGATATAGGGCTGATAGAATTTGGGTACCAAGGTTTGGAGATGTGAGAGAAATGGTACTTAAGGAAGCACATAAAACCAGATATTCAATACATCCCGGAGCGGGGAAGATGTATAAAGATCTCAAGAAACTCTTTTGGTGGCCGGGTATGAAAGCCGATATTGCTAAATATGTAGGAGAATGTTTGACGTGTTCTAAGGTCAAAGCTGAACATCAGAAACCATCAGGTCTACTACAACAACCTGAAATCCCGAAATGGAAATGGGAAAACATTACCATGGATTTCATTACTAAATTGTCAAGGACTGCAAGTGGTTATGATACTATTTGGGTAATAGTTGATCGTCTCACCAAGTCAGCACACTTCCTGCCAATGAGAGAAGATGACAAAATGGAGAAGTTGGCGCGATTGTATTTGAAGGAGGTTGTCTCCAGACATGGAATACCCGTCTCTATTATCTCTGATAGGGATGGTAGATTTGTTTCAAGGTTCTGGCAGACATTGCAACAAGCATTGGGGACTCGTCTAGACATGAGTACTGCCTATCATCCACAAACTGATGGGCAGAGCGAAAGGACGATACAAACGCTTGAAGACATGCTACGAGCATGTGTTATTGATTTTGGAAACAGTTGGGATCGACACCTACCGTTAGCAGAATTTTTCTACAACAACAGTTATCATTCTAGTATTGAGATGGCGCCGTTTGAGGCACTTTATGGTAGAAAGTGCAGGTCTCCGATTTGTTGGAATGAAGTGGGGGATAGACAGATTACGGGTCCAGAGATAATACAAGAAACTACCGAGAAAATCATCCAAATTCAACAACGATTGAAAACCGCCCAGAGTCGACAAAAGAGCTACGCGGACAGTAAAAGAAAAGATATAGAGTTTGAAATTGGAGAAATGGTCATGCTTAAGGTTTCACCTTGGAAAGGCGTTGTTCGATTTGGTAAAAGGGGGAAACTAAATCCAAGGTACATTGGACCATTCAAGATTATAGATCGTGTCGGACCAGTAGCTTACCAACTGGAGCTACCTCAACAACTCGCGGCTGTTCATAACACTTTCCACGTCTCGAATTTGCCAACAACACGATGAAGAATAGTTTCTTTCTTCATCGTGTTGTTGGCGAAGATGACATCATCACAGAAACTCCACAAATGCCATAACGTATAAGTGAATATGACATATAACCTTGTCTTGTCATCGATTGATAATGAACAATTTCAAAACAAAGAATTAAATAGGCCTAGTTAAGGAACTGGGGCATACTATTGTCAACCCAAACTCGAATCTTGCTCCACAAATCCATCGCAACCGAACATGTAAACATCATGTGGTTAATCGATTCAATGCGATGATCACAAATAGCGCATTCAATGTCTTCAATATCCATGCCTCGTTTAGAGAAATTAAGCCTCGAATGGAGTCTATCAATCGCTAATCTCTAAATGAACACATTAATCTTTTGAGGAGAGTATGCATCTTGTTATACAATAACTTGTACGCAAAGTAGCGTCATCTATACGTGTTCTAGTAAAACTAATCTGAAACAAACCATCACTAGCGATAGTACATTCCCATGAATCATTTAAAGCTGAAGGTAACCAGTCTCCAATTTGGTTGCGTAGGTCATGCAACATACTGACATTACGTGGAGCAATTTTAGGTTGAACCCATTCCCATTTTCAATCTCCGTGCCACCAAACAATCCTTTTTAGCCGCAAGGTGGTATAGCCAACCGAACTTGTGCTATAACGAACCATCTCCCCTCTAATTATTCGTCTAAAAATGTTTCGATCTCCCATTTCCTATCTTGATTCTTAACATATTAGCCATAGTAATACTAATTTGTTTAATTTTAGCGAATACATTCAAAATGGAGTTTCAAATACTATGGCCATCATACCTAACATCACCATATACAAAACCTCCCTCAATCCCATAAGTAGCTCGATTAACTACAGCCCATTTCGAAGACGGATTACTTTTCAAGCGCCATAACCATTTGAGAAGCAAAGCTTGGTTAAACTCTCGAAGACACCCAATTTCTAAACCAGCATGGTTAAGAGATGCCATGGTTTGCTCGCATCGAACCAAATGCATTTTTTTATTATCGGTCATGCTAACCCAAGAAAAACCCCGCTCGAATGTTCTCTAATGTATGAAGGACTGTTTCAGGACATTTATATATAATAAGTAACAAATGCCTAAATTTTCTAGAATCACTTTAACAAGAGTTAAACGACCACCTATGGAGAGTAGGTTATATATATATATATATATATATATATATATATATATATATATATATATATATATATATATATATATACATATACACGCACACACACATATATATATGTCTGTGTGTGTGTGTATATATACATACATATATCGGTTTAATCCATGACTTAGCATTTTTAGTGGCTAAGTGAGGATAAGCAAAATCAAATTTCTTTTTAAATTCATAAATCTGCATCAATATCATCTCCTAATATATATATATATATTATTATAAGCAAAAAACATTTGAAATCGTTAAATCGATGATGCATGATAATAATCGTGATGAATGATTAATTTATCATTCATCTCAATAGTGATGAATGATAAATTAATCATTCATCAATATTCAGATGAATGATAAATTAATCATTCATCACGATTATTATCATCTATCATCGATTTTTTAACGATTTTGCTATATTTTTTTTTTTTTAATTTTTGCCATTTCTTAATCTGCATATTAGGATACCCTAAAAAGATAATTTTTTCAAAAAAAAAAAAAAAATTGAAATTTTGCTTATCCATTCTTAGCCGTATTAAGCTTAGCCATGGTTCGCGCCCATATTTGTGTGTGTGTGTGTGTGTGTGTGTGTATATATATATATATATATATATATATATATATATATATATATATATATATATATATATATATATATATTAGCTTTAATAGCTCGTGCATTGCACGATGGCTTTAAAACTTGGTATAATAATATGTTAGTATTCGGACATATTGTATGTGTTATACATTAAGTACTTAATTTAATGTCGTTTGTTTTTTTTAGCATATGGTACAGAAGTTACATGCAATTCCTGAGTAGTATTTGAATTTGTTACTTTTGATACCGCTTACATGTATTACACAAATACAAATACGAAAGCAATCACTAATGAAATATTCAAAAAGGTAACATGTAACTATATACAGTTAAACATGAGTTTCATATATTAAATGAACAAAAATAATGATACAGTCAAAGTGTATAAATGAACATAGAAATAGAAATAGATATAGTAATTTTGCTAAATGTCTAAATTCAACAAAAAAATATGTAACGGGTCAAAGTATCCTAATGGGCAAGTACATCACGCTGCTAAAAAAAAAAAAGGTTTGAAATCGTTACACTGTATTTGAAAAGCTAAGCTGCAAATTTTAATGTTCATTTCTCATTATAGCTACAAGAGCATCCATTTTCGCTAAAAGTGTTTTTACCTAAAAAGAAAATATAAGTGTAAGTGATTTTCATTAACTAATAAAACTTTAATAATAACATAGCATGTTTAAAGAATTTGCGCCTCATAAAAGTTTACTACAATATATTGATACATACAAACTAATAATAATATACACCTTCCCATATCACTTTCTATTTTATCACAATCAACATGCATCATGTTATCCTTTTGACTCATAAAAGTCAATCAATCGCCACACTTGTAAATTGAATTAAACACAAATAAACTTAACTAAACACTAAACTATAGAAAATGCTCAAATTCAAACGAACATTAATGCATACTTAATTCCATCAACATGAATGAATTCGTGTTCCACTCATCCAATAGTTGCACGAAGAAAAAAAAACTTTTATCAACACCTGCAGTGGTACATCACTTACATGCAAATTCTGAGTAGTATGTTAGGTATTACATATACTACATTTTATGAGTATCAAAGAGATTACATACATATTGAGCTGAAAGAGCAATACACAAATGATAAATATAATCGAAATGCAATAAAGTAAATTAGTTATACAAATAACTACTAAGAGTATAAAATCTATTTGTAAAAGAGGTAAAATGATAGTAGAAAAATTAAACTAAGTATCAGCAACTAAAGATATGTTTAGTAACACATGTTTCATGCACATGCTTAATGATAAAAAATAGCAATCAATACTAATGTATTTCTAGTTAACCTGCAGTTGTCGATAATGTATATAATCAAAACATGTATGCGCCATACATATTCAATGGAACTACGAATGCAGAATTGCATTTGACTACGTGACTTGTTACCATAATGCAGTGAGGGAAACAATTCAAAATGAGCTTGGAGCAAAGATAAATTTAATTAAAAAAAAAATGAAGAAAAAACATACTTCTGGTTGAATGTACTGGCTTACATGAAATTCTGCATTCTCATTCTTCTCCCCGGTCTCCAACAAATCACAAACTGTTGGAAACTAAACTTGATTGTGGGCTATTTGTTTTGGATTTGGGCTTGCAAGTATACAACTATTTTGGATCAAGATTATAGCCCATTATGTAGAAACTTCTTGTAATATGTAGTAGTGAAAGTGTGTAGAATGTGTGTAGAATAATCTTGTAAAATATCTAGGTCTAGAAATACTAGGAAATATCTAGATAGTAGTAGATGATGGAGTGATCTAGACTACTCCATTGAGTAGTATAAATAGAGGGCTTCACCCCTCATTTGTAATCAAGCAACAAAGCAATTCAATAAGCAAATCAAGTAATAAACAAAGCCTTCAAGATCAATCAAACTTCTAAATCATCAATCCTCTCTTCCACAAATAATATACATAACCTCCTATTTCTAACAAATTGGTATCAAGAGCTTGGTTCAACAAGATGATGGCCAACAATGTCATCACATTTCCTCGCCTCACAAAGGATAATTATGATCGATGGAGCATCCAAATGAAGACCTTCCTAGGTGGACAAGACTTATGGGAGATTGTGGAGGAAGGCTATGAGGAACCTGCAGAAAAAGGTCCTCTCGGCAAGGAGAAAAAATTAATGAAGACGAACGATCAAAAGGCTCTTTCCATCATCCAACAAAGTGTAGATGATGGAGCTTTTGAGAAAATTGCAAGTGCAACCACCGCCAAGAAAGCATGGGAGATCTTGGAGAATTCTCACAAGGGAGTTGAAAAGGTGAAAAAGGATCGACTACAAACACTACGAGGTGAGTTCGAATCCTTAAATAAGAAAGACTCAGAATCAATTTCCGATTATTTTACAAGAGTCTTGGCGATTGTCAATCAATTAAAGAGGAATGGTGAAACTCTAAGTGATGTAAGAGTCATTGAGAAGATTCTTAGATCATTAGATTCAAAATTCGACTATATAGTCGTAGCCATCGAAGAATCTAAAGATCTAGAATCAATGACTATCGATGAACTCATGGGTTCACTACAAGCCCATGAAGAGAGGTTCAATAAGAATAATAAGGAGCCATTGGAGCAAACTTTACAAGCAAAACTGTCTTTCAAGGAAGAGAGCAGTGAAAAGACTCATCAAACGAGTCAACGAGGTCGTGGTCAAGTACGTGGCCGAGGACGAGGACAAGGATATATCAAACGTGGAGGTTATAGTTCTTACAGAAATGAAGAAAGAAGTCAAAATTTTCACCCGACAAGAGGTCGCGGGAGAGGCTACACAAGTAGAAGGCCAAGGTATGACAATTCTCAAACCAAATGCTATAATTGTCATAAATTTGGCCACTATGCTTCGGAATGCGAGAAGTCAAACAATTACGTGCAAGAAAGAGCAAATTTAGTGCAAGAAGATACCGAAGCCGTGAAAAACACTTTGTTACTAGCATGCAAAGGTGAAGATAACGGAGAATCAAATTTGTGGTATCTCGACACGGGTGCAAGCAACCATATGTGCGGTGACAAAAACATGTTTGTGGAGTTAGACGAGGTAATTAGTGGAAATATCACCTTCGGAGATTCCTCTAAAGTCCCGGTTAAAGGCAAAGGTAAGATTCTCATCCGCTTGAAAAATGGAAGGCATCAATTTATCTCTAACGTGTATTATGTGCCTAATATGAAGACGAATATACTGAGTATTGGACAACTCTTAGAGAAAGGCTATGATATTCACATGATAAATCGTACTCTTTCTTTAAGAGACCAAAAAGGAGGTTTGATTGCTAAGGTGCCAATGTCAACGAATAGGATGTTCATGCTAAATATTCAACATGACATTCCAAGATGTTTAAAAGCATGTTTCAAAAATAATTCTTGGCTTTGGCACATGAGATACGGGCACTTAAATTTTGGAGGGTTAAAATTATTATCAAGTAAAGGAATGGTGAAGGGTTTGCCTCCAATTAATCATCCGGATCAAATATGTGAGGGATGCCTTCTAGGAAAGCACTTCCGAAACAGTTTTCCAACAGAAGCTTCTAGTAGAGCGAAGAAACCTCTAGAACTTATTCACACGGATGTGTGTGGACCCATCAGCCCACCGTCTTTTGGTAAAAATAGATATTTTATTCTATTCATTGATGATTTTAGTCGAAAGACATGGGTCTATTTTCTAAAAGAGAAGTCGGAAGCTTTTGGAATGTTCAAGAAGTTTAAAGCATTTGTGGAGAATCAAAGTGGTCTCACCATAAAGGCGTTGAGATCCGATCGTGGAGGAGAGTTCACATCCAAGGAATTCAAGAAATTTTGCGACAACAACGGGTTACGACGTCCTCTAACTCTTCCGTATTCACCTCAACAAAATGGTGTTGCGGAAAGAAAAAATAGGACCATTCTTGATATGGCCCGGAGTATGTTAAAGAGCAAAAGGATGCCTAAGGAGTTTTGGGCTGAGGCAGTGGACTGTGCGATCTATCTATCAAATCGCTCGCCCACTAGAAGTGTCAAGAACAAAACGCCCATTGAAGCTTGGAGTGGAAGGAAGCCCGGCATCTCACACCTTCGAGTGTTCGGAAGTGTGGCATATGCTCATGTGCCAGATCAGAAGAGGACGAAGCTCGATGATAAAAGCGAGAAGCTCATATTCGTGGGTTATGACTCAAGTTCGAAGAGTTACAAGCTATACAATCCCAAGAATGGTAAAGTAATCTCAAGTCGAGACGTGGTGTTCGATGAAGAAGCAACATGGGATTGGAATGTTCCCGAAGAGGAGAACTACGACTTTCTCCCTTATCCATTCGAGAGTACTGCAAAGAACGAAGAATATCTAGAAGTTCAAGAACCTTCTAGTACACCATCTCCGCACTCTCCACATACTCCAACCACTACACCTAATGAAGTGACACCAACATCAGGAGGAGAATCAAGTAGGCTACAACATCACACAAGGAGCATTGAGGAGTTGTACGAGGTAACACAGCCTATGGAGGATCTATCATTGTTCTGCCTTCTTGCCAATTGTGAGCCAATAAGTTATGAAGACGCAATAAAAAGCCAAAAGTGGAAACGTGCTATGGACGAAGAGATTCAAGCAATCGAGAAGAATAATACGTGGGATCTTGCCACACTACCAAAGGGACATAAGGCTATTGGTGTAAAATGGGTGTACAAGACCAAGAAGAATTTCAAAGGTGAAGTTGAAAGATATAAGGCAAGGTTAGTGGCGAAGGGATATAGTCAACGAGCCGGCATAGACTATGACGAGGTGTTTGCTCTCGTCGCTCGTCTAGAAACTATAAGATTGATAATCTCACTTGCAGCTCAACATAATTGGAAGATTTATCAAATGGATGTCAAATCCGCGTTCCTTAATGGCCACTTAGAAGAAGAAGTCTATATAGAACAACCTTTGGGATACATCGTGAAAGGCCAAGAGAATAAGGTGCTAAAATTGAAAAAGGCCTTATACGGGTTGAAGCAAGCGCCTCGGGCATGGAATAGCAGGATAGACAAGTATTTCCAGCAGAATGACTTTACGAAATGCCCCCATGAGCATGCCCTCTACACCAAAGTTAGCAATGATGGAGATGTTATGATTGTGTGCCTATACGTGGATGACTTGATATTCACCGGTAGTAATCCCAAAATGTTTGAGGAGTTCAAGAAAGCAATGGTTCGGGAGTTCGAGATGACCGACATTGGACTTATGGCTTACTATCTTGGGATCGAGGTAAAACAAAAGAAAGAAGGAATATTCATATCCCAAGAAGGTTATGCGAATGAGGTGCTTAAGAAGTTTAAGATGAATGACTGCAAGTCAATGAATACACCGGTGGATTGCACTCTCAAATTGTCAAAAGATGATGAAGGATACTTGGTGGACCCAACACAATACAAGAGTTTGGTTGGAAGTCTGAGGTACCTAACCTGCACGAGGCCAGATATTCTCTACGGAGTTGGACTAGTAAGTCGATACATGGAAGCACCTACAATAAATCACTTGAAGGCGGCCAAGAGGATACTTCGCTACATCAAAGGTACGATTGACTATGGCCTGTTTTATTCGCCTTCTGAGCACTTCAAGCTAGTTGGATACAGTGATAGTGATTGGGCTGGAGACATAGATGATCGTAAGAGTACGAGTGGTTTCGTGTTCTATATGGGAGATACGGCGTTCACATGGAGCTCGAAGAAGCAACCCATTGTGACTCTGTCAACGTGTGAAGCCGAGTTTGTAGCAGCAACATCGTGCACCTGTCATGCAATATGGCTCAGGAAGTTACTAAATGAGCTTAAGTTTTTTTCAAAAGGAAGCTACGGAGATATATGTGGATAACAAGTCTGCGATTGCTCTAGCAAAGAATCCAGTCTTCCATGATCGAAGCAAGCACATCGATACGAAATACCATTTCATCAGGGAGTGTGTTACAAATAAAGAGGTGCAGATAAAGTACACGAAGTCATTCGACCAAGTTGCTGATATTTTCACAAAGCCTCTAAAACACGAGACTTTTCAGAGATTACGGAATATGCTCGGAGTGACGAAATCAAGTTTAAGGGGGGCTGTTGGAAACTAAACTTGATTGTGGGCTATTTGTTTTGGATTTGGGCTTGCAAGTATACAACTATTTTGGATCAAGATTATAGCCCATTATGTAGAAACTTCTTGTAATATGTAGTAGTGAAAGTGTGTAGAATGTGTGTAAAATAATCTTGTAAAATATCTAGGTCTAGAAATACTAGGAAATATCTAGATAGTAGTAGATGATGGAGTGATCTAGACTACTCCATTGAGTAGTATAAATAGAGGGCTTCACCTCTCATTTGTAATCAAGCAACAAAGCAATTCAATAAGCAAATCAAGTAATAAACAAAGCCTTCAAGATCAATCAAACTTCTAAATCATCAATCCTCTCTTCCACAAATAATATACATAACCTCCTATTTCTAACACAAACCTCACGAGCTCATGAATCTTTGAAGTTTAGATCGTTGCTAAAGGCTGTTAAGTAGATATTCCCATCAGGTAGATACGTTTTAAGAGGTACATACCCAAACGTAAAAAGCTAAAAACCACAAAACTATTAGGCGCACATAAACCAAAAACCTTAAAACAATACTCTCATTGTAATATAAAGCGACTAAACGTGCATTTCAAAAGTGAGCATCCCACTGTTCCAGTTATCAAAATCCTAAGTAATTCACTTTAACATTCACAAAAAAAAAAAAAATTGAAAAGTGGGTGGCAATTGCAACCCACTTTATAAATACACCATATATTTTAAAAGGTATTAGTATAAAAGTGATGTTGAATATGGCCTAGAACTTTAAATGATCTGATGAAACCCGTTTGATCTGGTTTGACCTGATGCTACATTGACCCGTTCCACCTTTTAACCCCAAAATAAACGCGTATGATCACAATTTGACCCATTCCACCTTAAGTTAAAAAAGACTTCACACTTACAAAAGGAACCCATATAGTTGAATATTACATTCAGCCACTAACTTATTTAGCAACTGTTACGACAAACATTCAAACAAAAACATAACACTATATTGTTAAACCTACCCTCAGAATGAAAAAAGTATTTCATATTCACAACCCAAAAATAACACAATATTATTACTGTATCATACATTATGTGCTTACTTGAGTAGCAATTATAATAATCAGAGATTTTAAAAGTAACTAAAAAACAGAAGCATTATACCTCAAAGCCTATGAGTATCTGAGTACACACTCGTTGACATTCCAACATTCATCGGATCCGACGCCTAATAATTACCTAAAAAAACTCATAAAATCTTTGTGCCAATATTAGCAAAAATATATATGACGACGCCTAATAATTACCTAAAAAAACTCATAAAATCTTTGTGCCAATATTAGCAAAAATATATATGAAAATGCAGTGTTAATAATAAGGTTAAACAACAAATGAATTGTACCAGTATTGACATCTACAATATTACACATTATCTGTCATTTATTAGAGGTTTCATAAACAGGCTGGTTAACAAATAAATTAAGTCTATAGTCGTATATATTACTCCGTACACATTAATATATTAAACATAGAATATAAATATTTCAGATATAGATATATGTCACAAAGATTAAATCTAAAAAGTATTTAAATTTGGACCAACTTTGACTTTGACCGACTCATACACGACCCATCTTTGACCCAACTTTTGAGGCGTTTTTGGGCGAAATGGGACGGATTAGTCTCTAAACCAACGTGTTGGCCGACTTTCACAACAGTGAGCAAATAACAGTCTATGTAAGAATTATTGCTTGACGTACTAATGTTAGTGTCTCAAAATTGAGTCTGATTCTAGTCTTGGTTCAGATACTTTCAAATTTGTGGTTTGTGTTCAGCACCGTTTCTGTGCGGTTTGCTTTTTTGCCACAATCCTAAAAAACAAACTTTACTTCTTCTTTTTTCTGTTTGAAGTTTTTTTCTGATCACTGACTCTTATCAAATAGGAAGCACTTGATGTATTTCTGCAACTTCCTTATAAGCATTATAACACAGGTTGGGTACTCTCCCAGGTAAAATGACTAATTTATGGTAGTGGTATGCTTATGTTGATTTTAATGGATTTCTTACTTTACCGCATTGAGGCAACTTTAACTGCAGTTTAGAAAAGATCATTTTGAATTGGCTAGTCAACAATAAATGACAGTTTACTGTTCAATCAGCTGTAACTTCCAAAGGCATGGCAGAAACAGAAATGAAAGTAACGGGCACAGTATACTCAGACATAAGTGATCTACCTAATTTATTACGACGATGTATTCAATACTTAGTGGTTATCTGCATAAACAATAAGTCAATAACACTAGGCAAATCAACCTGGAATCACCAATACCCGGTTCATCACCACAAACATCACTACTATCATTACCTTTTATTAGTCTATAAATCCCTTAACTTTACGAAAGAAATAATAGTTTACTAAATGTGTATATCTTCATGACATTACCATTAAACTTCAACAATTGATCAGGTTGTCTGAAACTAACCTCTTACAAAGAAGCATTAGTAGCGTTCTCTCCAATTTCATATTATATAAGCAAAAACAAAATCTAATCAAAGGACAAAGAAAGAGTTACTTAAACCACAATCATACTCAGTTACAACTTCCCACATTTTAAATATAACTATCACTACCCCAATTCGAATAATGCTATGAGTTTGACATAAACAAATTCATATTGTTAACACACCATATAACACCTTTATTTCATCTGCACCTTCAATGGGGTATGCAGCATGTTAGTGAAACTGTAATACATATATGCTAATTTTAATATTCAAAAGCTCAAAGCCATATTAAAATAAAAATAGCAAGTTGCCAAACCTAACCATTGCTAGAAAGTATGTGTAGCAGATCAAACCCACCCATTTTGACACATTAATTACTATTTAAAGCGTTCTAACAAACAAAATAAGGAGGAGTTAAAGCATATCAAAATCAAAATAGCAAGTTGCCAAACCTAAACCATTGCCAGAATATATGTGTAGCATGGTCTACCCTAAAAACTCTTGTAAAGATTCATATACAAACTGAAAACTCATTAGTTCCGCAAGTCATGAATAAATTGAATCGTAATTGTTCGAAGTGTACCTTTTCTTGATCATGGTTGATCAACAGTTCACAAATCTGCTATGTACTTAAAATTCACCAATACAAATCAAATCATATTCAGATAATGACCACATCACATAAATTAAATGGATTAGGATAACAAAATCCTCACATGGTTATTGACAGAATTTTAATCACAAATAAATCTACATTCAAACTACTTAACCAAGTCCGTACCTTTATTTACATTATCTTATGTATTTGTATATAATCATATTTAACTGTTTAAACTATAAATTTTACGTCTTCTAATGTGTAGGTTTTAATGAGATGTTTTTGATCATTTGTTACAATGTTTCTAAAAGAGCCATAAGATGTCATTGATCGAATTGGGTTAAGAATATTGAAAACAACAAATTACTCTATATATCAATTTGATCAAACTGAAATCATATGGCAGCAACACCAATCAACAAAAATACCACAGATGAACAAATGAAGTGTACAAAAACCTAAAATTGGAAGGAGAGATGGAGATGCAGGTTCTATCAACATAATTACCACAGATGAACAAATGAAGCCAGATCATCTAATATAACATACTGTTATCAATATTAACGTAATGTTAGTTTAATAGCAATCAAGTTCATGAAAAACGGTATTTTATCAGTTTTATCTTAGTAAATAAGAATACCTCCAGATAAAATGATGGGTGAGTTGAGCATCTAAAAACACTATGGCGGGTTGACTTATTTAAAGGATGCCAAAAGCCATGGAAGATAATCTACATACCTCATTCGGGAGCTCCTCAGCAAGATAAGGATCTATTATCTGAAGACGCCCGAGCCTTCCATGTGCTAAACCTAAGTAGTTTGCTCAGTCAAACTTCAGGAAAAGTGAGAATCGGTCAAAAGTCGGCCACATCTTTTTTTAGATTCCCTATTTTGACACCTCTGCTACCAAGATATAACATAAGACAAATTCATAGTGCAGCAAGTAGAACCAACTTGGAGAGTTGCAACAACTTGTATCCCGATTAATGTTGCAAAGTACAAAAGTAGATAATAAAACGTCACTTAAAACATCACATATTGAAAAAAAACATGTTATACCTAGTCGTATGATATATTTTTCGAATCTCCCTTTTAAGTTAACAGTGATGACTAAGATAAAAAAAAATAACCAAATTCCACACATTTAATACGAACGGGTCAAAAGACCCATTTATTAATAATGGGTAGAAATTGCTACATCTAGTGGCGGAAATAGACACTTTTTTCACTGGGGGCGAAATTTTTTTAAAAGCGTAGCAATTTTTTTTTTTTACAAAATACGAAGGTTTTTAGGCAAAATTTGAAGTTTTTTTTGCAAAATTTGAAGATTTTTGGGAAAAATTTGAAGGCTTTTGAGCAAAAATTGAAGGATTTGGGGCAAAATCTTGAGACTTTGGGGACAAAATATGAAAACTTTTAGCCAAACAAAATTGCACTGGGTTCGAAACGAAAAAACCTAAATTTTTTGCACTAAAAAAAAAATTTCACTGGGGTCGGATGACCCCACTTGCTCCATGTCATTTCCGCCCCTGGCTACATCTATACAACAATAACGTAAGAAGCATCAAATTCTCTGATTAGTTAAAGTTTTTAGCTCAAAGAATTTGGACCTTTAAATTTTTTTTAACCCAAATAGACTGATTAAACATTAATGGGTCCAATTTTCCATCTCTATCTCTAACATATATCATAATACATGAAGAAGATCGAAAGAACTGACTGCTTATTTAGTCTCGTAGCTCTTCTCGTTTTCATTTTGTAACTTACAACAACACCAAAAACAACAACATGCCTAAGCTAAATTATTTACCGAACCCTCATCTATAGTATCATATAAATCTCTAAAATGATGATGTCATAAATAAAGATTATTCAAGCTTAAAAAAATTCAAAAATAAAGAAAAAAATTCTAAACCCCTCATGATGATGTCATTAAAATAATTAATTATATTTAGTAAAAATATTAACATGTTTATTGTATAATATATGAAGCATTATGTACAACCTTATCGTAAAACACCCACATGACCATATGTACAATATTTGAAGCATTATACACAACTTTATGGTAAAACACCTCAATGACCATATATACAATATTTGAAGCATTATGTACAACCTTATGATAAAACATACCCATGATCATATATACAAACTTTAAAACAAATTGTACAATCTTTCACAAAACACCTCATGAACACTCGTTGATTTTTTGCAAAGCGGCTTTGGAAGTATGGGATAAGGTATTTGCGTGGTGGGGTCTCGCTAATATGTCCAATTTAAGTTGCAGCAAAATATGTCGTGGATCATGTTCGGCGCCTATGTCGAGTCTTGGCAAAAAAAATTGACAAGCCGTTGAATGGGTATGTGCGTACGTAATTTGGAAAAATATGAACAACATGGTTTTTCGTGGAAAGAAATGGTCTACTCCGGTTGCGTTGAATGAAATTCAAGTGAAATCATATAAATGGATATCAAAAAGATCGAGAGGAAGATGATTCGATTGGTTAACGTGGCTAAGCGATCCTAGTGTGTATTTTAGATTAAACTAAAAGACTGTAAATCGAGTTGGGGTTGCTTCCTTTGCAACCCATTTTTTTCGTGTTTGTATGTTCCTGACTGGGTTTGCATGCTCCAGATTGGGTTTTGGTGCTATTTGGTACCAAAATCTATATCCTGTACTGTAATGTGTTAGTAATGATAATCTTGCATTTCAAAAAAAAAAAAAAAAATACAAAGCCCTCATGAACACATATACAAATTTTGAAGCATGTTGTACAACCTACAAACTTCATTATTATTATATTATTATTATTCAAATATAGGTTCTCTTTACGAGATTAATTACGTTACATATGTATACGAAATACATGTCTCAATAAAATGTTGTAATGTAGGCTTTTATGACAAGAAAAATAGTAATTGTGATGAAAATTGGAAGAAGGTTGTGGGAAAATAAATGTAGTTCATTTATTTGATCAGGTTAAGTATATCAATATGTTTGTAAAAATAACGATAAGTTTCTTAGTCGAAATATGTGGTTCCACGGGTCATTAAACTAAATGACTTTAGCATTTAGGTTCACTTAATACCTAAAACATATTATTAAACTGTTTCGTTTTGAGGACATTTCACAAACACCTTACACACGAAGTTTTTAAATTAAACCATATCTCATAAAATAAATCCTACTAAATAGACAAACTTAAAATCTCAGCAAATAGTTATAAAACGTAAGGTATTGAATTGAATATAATACCTTGATTCTGTAAGAACACCACATGGTTGGTGTTCAAAAGATAAATACGGCTATAACGATCAAAGGTATGAGTAATTTTGTAGGAGAATTCGATCTGAAACAAATATTCATGGCATCAAGGGAAAAAAAAGTTTGTTAACAAAATCTTGATATACAGCAATTAAATTGGCATCAGGAGTATACAAAATATTGCGACAATCAAAAATCTGGACAATTGGTTAATCAAGAATTGGGAAAAAGACGTGATTTATTATTCGTGAGTCAAATCTCTTTGATGAAACTCTGAATTGGACGCTTCTGCTACGATAATGTTTATCAGGTTCTGAATCGGACACTCAAAAACTTTACACAACTTGATCCACAATATGATTTGGCATGTACACATAGACATCCACGTGAAACTAACTTTCCCCTTTATTTTGGTTATTATCTCTTCTTTTTGATTAATTATTCTTTCCTTCTTATTTATAATAACAATAACAAATAGCAACTAAATAATAATGACTACAATATGATTTTTATATGTGAGATCTTATTTTTTTCATTATACTATTCTTTTCTTCATCATCGTATTTTATTCTTTTGTTCATCATCAATATGGTTGAATCTTCATCTTTATCTTCTCCACCGCATGAATCAAAT
This sequence comes from Rutidosis leptorrhynchoides, assembly GCF_046630445.1. NCBI lineage: Eukaryota > Viridiplantae > Streptophyta > Magnoliopsida > Asterales > Asteraceae > Rutidosis > Rutidosis leptorrhynchoides. Next base: position 631,239,431 of record NC_092335.1, read on the forward strand.
GAATCTTCTTCTTTTACTTCTCCTTTAGATGACGATGATTATTTATCAGAAACTCGGAATGACAAAATTGATGAAGGAATGACCGAGTAAGTAACTGCTATTATTTGTATATGTAATATGGATGCACAGTAGATTTTTACTTGGCCGTTAGTCAATTTCTATTGTTTCGATATACAATAATATATATGTAACTTTGATGCACTATAAAATTAATCATATTATTGATATTAATGATTATTGATGATTGCTTTATTCTTTCTTTATACAAATGAAGATGCAATATAAATCAATATAAATCAATTCTTCGATGCATACTGTTATTTTGACAAAACACTAATTTAAACTGCACAATAGTAATTATATTGGTTGGAATTAGCTATAGATATGTCATATAAATTTGTAGACAGAAAAGTCTAATTTTCATGTGATCATAATATTGCGGTTATATTTTTTTAATTTGTAGGAAGTGCCACATTCATGTGGAAAAAGAAATTGACAACGAGGAGGAAGAATGTCAAGAGTACGGGTTTGATCAAGAAAACAATATTGAGAATGTACAATATAATGAAAGAATTGAAGAACCAAAAATTGGCATGACTTTTGACACATTTGAAGAACTTGGAAATTTTTATGCAATGTATGGAAAGAAAATAGGATTTGGAGTGTATAAGAGATCCTCTCAAAAGTCTGATATTGATGACACTATAAAGTATGTTATGTTTTCTTATAGTCGGGCTCAGAAGTTGATTTCATAATCACCCTTTTAGTCCTAGCAAAGGACAATTTCATCATTGTTATCGGGTAGTAAATCGACATGTGAAAAGACAACTTGAAATTCATCAAAGAGCAGAGGAGTAAGAATGAATAAGAGTTTTAATACGTTAGTCGTAGAGAGCGGGGGATACGAAAATTTATCCTTTACGGAAAAAGGTTGTCGTAATTATATTGATAAAGTTAAACGCTTGAAGTTTGGAGAAGGTGATGCTGAAGCAATACAAAGTTACTTTGTGAAGGTTCAATCTACAGATCGTGACTTTTTTTACGCGTGGGAACTGGATGAAGAAAATAGACTAAAGAGTTTGTTATAGGCGGATGCAAGGTGTAGGGCAGCTTATGAGGAATTTGGGGATGTTGTGACATTCGATACAACATATTTGACAAATGAGTATGAGATGCCCATGGCTCCATTTGTAGGGGTAAATCGAATGAAGATACTAGAACATTCACATGGCTCTTTTGATCTTGGCTATCGTGCATGTGAGGGCGTGCTCCAAACGCCATTATTACCGACCAAGACCAAGCTATGAAAAATGCAATTGAGATTGTTTTCTCGAATGCACGTCACAAGTACATTGTAACTATCTCTTGTAAATTAGAACTATACAAACTTTGTTTGTTTTTTATTATTTTTAAATTATCTTATAGTTATAGTTTAATGAGTATTGGTTTTGTTATTTTTATTTTTTAGGTGGTGTTTGTGACATATCATGAAAAATTGTCTGACAAATTCAGTAAACATAAGAAATACAAATCAATCAAGTACCATCTTAAAAATGTTGTTTATGATTATTTGACTATTAGTGAATTTGAGAAAGCATGAAATACAATGATAGAAAGATACAAGTTGGAAAAAATAGATGGCTTAATGGTTTTTATGCTGAAAGAAAACGATGGGTCCCTTGTTTTGTGAAAGACACTTTTTGGGCAGGTATGTCTACTACACAACGCAGTGAGGGCATTAACGCGTTTTTTGATAAATATGTAAATAGAAAAACTACATTAAAGCAGTTTGTGGAACAATATGAAAATGCAATGAGGGACAGGGTTGAGAAGGAGAACATGGAAGATTTTAATTCCTACAAATCATTGTATCCGTCAATTACCCGTTATGCCATGGAGAAACAAATGAAGGATGTTTTAACCAATGCTAAGTTTAAAGAGTTTAGAGAAGAGTTGACTGCAAAGATGTATTGTGTGATTGGCTCCATAAAGTTACATGACGTGTATTCAGAATATGATGTTGTTGAGGATGTAATGAATAATGAAAATCTCGCTAAGAAACACTTTACAGTTCGGTCCAAAAAGGGGGATTTAACTGAAGAATGCGATATTAGGTGTATATGTCGTTTGTTTGAGTTTAGAGGAATGTTGTGTCGTCATGCACTTACGGTACTGACTAATGAGAATTATTATTTAGTTTCAAGTAAATACACCTTAGGAAGATGGAGAAAGGATGTTAAGAGAAGACATACTAACGTAAAAGTAACTTACGGTGATTGGGTTGACTCGGATGTTGGTCGTCGTTATGAAAAAAATGTTTCACGCTTTTTCTGAAGTAGCATATTTGGCATCCGAGCTAGACGAAAAATGTAATCTTGTACTTGATGTGACAACCCGGAAATTTCCGACCAAATTTAAATTTTATCTTTATATTATTCCGACACGATAAACAAAGCCTGTAATGTTGAAATCTCGAAAACTTTGAACTATGTTTATGTATTCAGTTACCCATTGACTATGCTCGATGATTCACGAACTATTATGTGTATAGTTATGTATTATAATATATAGTTATATAAATTGGAAAACGTTAACAAAGTATTAAACGTATAATACTTTACATGAATGTATTTGCTTCAATATGTTTATCGATGGAATTAGAAGATAATATCAAATGATTGATTTATCATATACATTATGATATGATTACAAGTCTCTGTTGTGAGTTCCACATTGATTTGAGAAATCTTTCCATTTTAACTATATTCGAAAAATATCAAAGTAATTTTCAAGTAAAAACAAATATGTCAAATAACGATAACCGGGCAAAGGTTAGTAGAGATTATTGTTTAAACTTTCAACGCTTGTTTTACAAATATTGCCTCGTGTCTCTTCATAAATTAATTATTTAGTTGTCATAATATTAAAACGTTATTTGATATAATAACTTTTATTATTTAAACAATTTTAATGTATATAAAACAACTTTGCAATATAATTAGTTTTGAAAAATTAAATATTATATTATTAAAATATTTCAATTATATATGTTATGTATAAATTTATATATATATATATATATATATATATATATATATATATATATATATATATATATATATTACAATAAGATAAAATATAAACTTAGTTATAAAAACGTTTTGGTATAAATTACTTATATTGATAAACAACGAGAAGTTGATTTATAGAAGCAAATGACCAAAACACTCAAATGAATAAGTTACATTTCAATTAGTATAATTATTGGTGGAATAAGTCTAATTATTGATAAAGGTACTTGTCGCGAAACGTAAAGTACAAGTTTTTAAGCGTACGAAAGGACGTTTGAAAAACCGAAATCGGTACGTAAGTCGAGCGTCAACGTACAATTCATCGATGCAAAAATTACAAGTCAACTATGCACGAGAATATAATATAATATTTAATTAATTCTTAAGATTAAATATATTATAAATTAAATAATATATATATTATGAATCATAAGTGTCGGCAGGTATTGTGAACGAATATTGGCCCTTTTCTTTTAGCCATGCGATCGCATGGCTATACCACTCAAATCCCATGCGATCGCATGGTGTGGGTAGGTGGGAAAAGTGTGTTTAAATACGATCGAATTCTGGCTCAGTTTACTCATTCAATCCATCAATCTATATCTCTCACATATTTATATTATAAATATAATAATTATTATTATTATTAAGATTAATATTATTATTAGTATTATTTATACATAAAACACTACGACGAGGTCCTGCTCGCGAGTTTTTTTTTTTTTAATGGATTTTTGAAGAGGGATAGAGCTAAGGAAGTTATGAGTTATAGCTTTGGAGGTTATGGGTTATAGCTTTGGAGGTTATGGGTATGATTTGGGGGTATGCTCGCGAGGTCAATCTAGTGTTTATCGTCTCCGTTGCGTTTACGTACCATTCCTCCAATATTGAATCTCAATATTGATAGGTGAGCACTCATAACTTAATTTTTTTATATTAATAGTGTATCCCTGACTAGTGCTCGAGTATATAGGATTATGCATGATTGTAATTTTGATATTGTCATTAGTTAGGTTATGTTGAATCATGAATTAGATACATATGCTACTGAGATAGGGTATATGATATGCATGTCATTGGAAAGCTATCGAAAAATTAAGAACTTTTCATTTAGAACTCGAATGGTTTCGATGAACAGATTGGAAGTTATAGTCAACTGAATTTTTGTATTATTATTAAAAATGATTATTATTGTCGTCGTTATTATCGTCGTCGTTATTATTATTATTATTATTATTATTATTATTATTATTATTATTATTATTATTATTATTATTATTATTATTATTATTATTATTATTATTATTATTATTATTATTATCATCATTATTATCATTATCGTTATTAATAAAAGGTATTATCATTAAAAATTATTATTTTTATTATTATTACTATCGTTATTATAGTTAAGATTATAATTAGTATCATTATTATTATTATTATTATTATCATTAAAATAGTTATTAGTATTATCATAATATTTATTATTATTAGTATTATTATAATTAAAACTAATATTAGTAACATCTAATTATGATCACTATTATTATCATTATCATGAACGCGATATAAAAGACGACTAAAAGCTATTAACAAATTGATTAAGAAATAATGAGTATAAGTATCATGATGAAATTAAAATATTGAAAGGCATTGATTTAGATAAAAATATCGTTTTCATTATTTTTATCATTATTATTATTAAAAGTATTATTAATATTAAAACTATCATTTTTACAAAAATTATTATTTATAGGAATATCATTGTTAATATAAAATATCCTTATTATTATTATTATCATTTTAATAAAAATTATCATTTTATCATAATATCATTTTTAGTAAAAATAAATATTGTTATTGTTATTAGTAGAATAATAATAATTATTATTACAAAATAATACCACTTTTACGTAGTATTGTTATTATCGATATTATTTTATCAAATAAATATGTGATACAAAGATATTTTACTACGTGTAAAATAATTACATTAATAATACCTATCATATTATTTTTATGATATTAAATGAATTTTATAAATTTTATTACTTAAGATATATAAAAGTATATTTTTATTATATAAATTTTAATATAAAATTTTATTTATTAATAAATGAATTATATGATTTACTCTAATAAAATTTGTTAAAAATATTTAAATATATAAAATGACTATATTTAAACTATATAATAATCATGTATAAATTTTAGAAGTCATTTTGGTCAAGATGACTTTTGTTGACTTTTGCATATTTAGTCTCGAGCATTAGGATTGTGGTACACTATGACTTGACCTAAATTGTTAGACAAATATTGACCAACATATAAATATATATAATTAATATAGGTTCGTGAATCCGAGGCCAACCTTGCACTTGTTCAATGCCATCATATGCTTAAGTACTACGAAATACAATATGGTGAGTTTCATTTGCTCCCTTTTTAAATGCTTTTGCAATATATATTTTTGGGACTGAGAATACATGCGCTGTTTTTTTATAAATGTTTGACGAAATAGACACAAGTACTAAAAACTACATTCTATGATTGGATTATCGAAATCGAATATCACCCCTTTAGCTTGGTAACCTAAGAATTAGGGAACAGTACCCCTAATTGACGCGAATCCTAAAGATAGATCTATGGGCCTAACAAACCCCATCCGAGGTATGGATGCTTTAGTACTTCGACTTATTATTATACACACAAGAGGATTCTGTTTTGGGGATATTCTATATGCATCTTGTTAATGTCGGTTACCAGGTGTTCACCATATGAATGATTTTACCTTAATGCAGACGAGAGGATTCTGCTTGAGGATTATGTTTATAAAAAAAAAAATCTTGTGGTCTATTAAAATTATGAAAATGATCGATTATGATAAACTAATGAACTCACCAACCTTTTGGTTGACACTTTAAAGCATGTTTATTCTCAGGATTGAAAGAAATCTTCCGCTGTGCATTTGCTCAATTTAAAGATATTACTTGGAGTCATTCATGGCATATTTCAAAAGACGTTGCATTCAAGTCGTTGAGTTCAGTAAAGATTATGATTAAGTAATGACAGATTAGATCATTTATAGTTGGATATTATGAAATGGTATGCATGCCTGTCAACTTTCGATGTAATGAAAGTTTGTCTTTTAAAAATGAATTCAATGTTTGTAAAATTTATCATATAAAAGTCAAATACCTCGCAATGTAACCATATGTTATTGTATTCGTCCTTATGGATTAGGATGGGTCGCTTCACTTGATCGAGTCAAGGACTTAAAAAGTGAAATTTTAGGTGTAACTAGCACTGTAAGCCCCGTGCATATGCCAACAATCGGTGTTTGTGACAAGGATAACGGTAAGACTCGTAATCCTCCAAAAGTGCAGAGAAAAGGGCATCCTCCGAGCAAGAGACAAAAGTCTATGTCCGAAAAAAAATTACTACTGTTCAAAAAAGGAAGAAGGTATTGTAAATAAATAATTTATTTCGATTGTAAAGTGTATGAATCTACTAGACTATTTTTATATTTTTGCTTGTGATTATATAAATTGGAAGATTCCGGGCTTACTGAACTTGATTGTGGAGCCACTTCAAATGCAACATCGAAGAAACGATCTAAGAAGGATAAAGAGATAATTACAGATACAATTACTTATAGGTGTTATTTGAATTCCTTACGAAGTTTTGTGACACCACAAATTTATGTATTGAATTCCTTATATATGTTCATGTCATTTTTATTCTTGTGTAGGCCAATCAAAATAACTTATATGTTCCAAGTGCGATAATTCCGAATGGGTATACTAATTTCCCACTTCACTATGGTGAATTCGTACCGAGATATAATATGCAAGAACCATTGTATTCTTCGCAAAGCGGACATATTTTTCATCATGTGTCTCCACACATAGAAGATGCACAAATGAACGGATCATCACATATAAACTCTATAGATGCATCAATGAACACTCTCAATATGTCATTTGGCCCTCCAACTAATCCATTTTAGTTTACGTATATGAAGTTCTGCAATATGGTTTCTTAGCTATTTCAGTTTATGAATTGTTTATGAATTTATGATTGTTGGTTTAGACTGATTTGTTTATGAATTTATGATTGTTGGTTTGGCTACTTTTCTCAGATAATGGTGGACACTTTATGTGTCAACTACTTTAATTTTGTGATGAATGCATGGTACTCTTAAAGTCTTAATATCCTCTATGTTATAGTAACTTTTATTTGTTTTTATGGTGCATGTTTTGAAGTATAATGTATTAATGTATATATATTTTTTTTTTTTTTTTTTTTTTTTGAAAGGCAAGCTTGCATCAGTCCGGACCGAAGCCTAGTCATCATTTGCACACACACACGCTTTCGGGCAGGAAACCCGAACCACACTCTGAGGATCCGACCCTTAAACCATCCCGAGGGGCAGGCGGGCCGGATCTTAGTCCCGGAGCGGGTCGGTAAAACCTTCCCTTTGGGCCACCTTCAAGGAATAATGTTTCAATTCCTAGAGCGGGTGACGAGGTTCGAACCCGAGACCTCTAGCCCTGCGAGTACACAAGTGTAACCGCGGTACCATTGAAGCAATGCTTCGTTGGTATTAATGTATATATATTATGTTTGCAAACAATTTAACCCCATGGTGTTGTTAGTATCAAATTTGCATCAAATAGGTCAGATGTCTACGGTTTGAAAATAATGAAATTGGCTAATATTTTGAATAGAGTTTGACAAATCCAAATTTTTAAAGGACGTGTTCACAAATAATTGTAGATGATATTAAAGAAAATACTACGTAATAACATAAAAGTAGGGATGCCAAAAAAAAAGGAAGACAGTTATGTATGACGTGGTTGACATGTCATATGCCAACTCATTGTGTGACTAAAATTGTGTAAACTTTATGTGTGGAGATAGCAAATCTCATTTAACATATCATTAGCCACATAAGCAGATTAAGTATATGACTGATACGTCAGCAAATGCACATGCTTTATTATATGTTATACTAGTTTTTTGAGCCCGTGCGTTGTACGAAAAACATAATAATAAATAGATAAATTATAAATTATAAAAACACCAATAAATAAATAAATAAATATCATGTCATGTGTGTGTGTGTGTTAAAAATCAATTTAACATACAAACATAAATCATAACCACCATAAATTTAAAACAAAGTTAAATAAATTTATTGTATTGCCTTGAGCCCGTCCTTCAAATAAAAATTTACCTAATTCATTGTCACATTAACTATTGTATAACACCTCTTGTTGTTCATGTAACAATTTTATTTTTACTTTCGAAAATATAATTATAACTTTATAATTATTATAATCTATAGTTAATATTAAAATCCTATAAAATTATTATGCTAATTCCTTTGTTAAGAAATAATTAAAAAGAAAAAGAAAAAATTTTAAGCATGACGGGTGATGTCATTAATCTAAATAATTTTAAATTAAAATTAAATCTTATTAATTAATTATTATTATTAAATCTTATTAATAATTATTTTAATTATTAAAAATAAATAATTATGAGTTATTCTAATTAATTATTTTGAATTGAGTATGAGAAGATAAAAGTTAAGTGAAAGGAAACCAATTCTAAATTTATATTTTAATTTACACTTTTAAAATAAAATAATAACCAATATTATCTCTTATTATGCATTTTAGGTGTTTGATGAAATATTCAGCTGACGAGTTTCTTAGTCGGACTCTGTAGTTTCACGGGTCATTAAACTAAATGACTTTAGCATTTACGTTCACTTAATATCTAAAACATATCATTAAACTGTTTCGTTTAAACAACCCCGTGATTCAACGGGTCATTTCACTGGTATAAATCTATATTTCTATTAAAATCCTATAATGATGATGTCATTATTAGGCTAATTCGTTTATTAAAAAAAATCAAAAAATAAAAGAAAAAAATATAAGCATGGTGGGTGATGTCATTAATCTAAATAATTTTGAATTAAAATTAAATGTTATTAATTAATTATTATTATTAAATCTTATTAATAATTATTTTAATTATTAATATTAAATAATTCAGAATTATTTTAATTAATTATTTTGAATTACGTACGAGAAGGTATAAAAGCTAGTCAGAAAGAAATCAATTCTAAATTTTTGTTTTAATTTACACTTTTAACATAAAATGACAACCAATATTATCTCTTATGATTGGATGTGGATTGTTTAATATGCATTTTAGGTGTTTGATGAAATGTTCAGTTGACGAGTTTCTTAGTCGGACTATGTGGTTCCACGGGTCATTAAACAAAATGACTTTAGCACTTACGTTCACTTAATACCTAAAACATATTGTTTAAACAAACTCATAGTTTCACGGGTCATTTCACTAGTCATATAAATATTACAGAAAATATTATAATCATATACATTTAGATAATTACTTCCTATATTTGTACCACTAATTAGGGTAAGGACTAAAGTTTAAAACAACCATACTTAGTACCAACTTTTAAACATAATACACGAATTGTCCCAGCTTTTAACGATAGTTAGTATAGTATTTCCCATCTATTATAAGTAAGTAGATAAAGTCAAACTTATGTTTATTCTTGAACTCATGTAAATAATTATATAGAAATATGTAAAGCAATAGTGAGGTTTTATCTTAAATATTGATATTGATACGTGTTAATTGTATATATACCCCGTAGATAGTAACGAATTAAATTAAGAATGTACCAAAAACTATACATGTAAAATGGGCTATACGAATTTTAAAAATCTTTTCTATTTTTAGATTGTTTAATTTATTTATGTTTGACATGTGACAGTTTTAATGAGAAGACGACATGTCAGCATTATGGCACGCACTTTATATAATGTATCTACAGTAGATAGATATATATTATTGCTGAAGAATGTCCTATTTGGTAATTTTATATGATATGTTATCAAATAATAAGATTTTTTCAAACACTAAAAAACTAATTATCTGATTATTACGTATCAAACAACATAATTAAATTCAAACACTAATTAAAATAAACACGTTTTGATACAACTGATTACTTGATTATAATTATTTAAAACGTATAATCGGTTTACAAAACGTAAATCCAAACACCTCGTATATGTAGAAGACATGTTAAAGAAAAAGAAAAAAAGATAGAAGAAAGAGTCGGAAAGGATAACATAGATAGTAAAGTGTACGTCGTGAAAATAATGAATATCAGTATCAGTTTATATCAAAACCCTATAAAAATGACAAGATTTTGGGCACTTTTTGGTGGGTCTGAGCTCAAACAATGAGTGAGATAATGAGACCCACTAATTATTTAATACATAACTTATATGAAGTTTTAAAATTGAATCATAGATGTATATATCATTATCATTCATGTAGTAAGTTTAATATGTGATCAGGGTCGTCACTATTTTAATGAATCTTATTAGAGACACAAAAAATAACCCTTAAAAACGCTAAATTTATAATACATATATGAAAAGATATCTATTGCCAATAAAATTATCAATAGAATAGAAGATAATGTACAATTAAATTGTATGATAAATTAATTTTCATGCTTCGATTTGTGTATAAAGATATAAATGAATGTATTATTATATAGGACTTTTGAAATTTTGGGCCCCTACCAAATTCAAGGCTGTGTTCGATTGCACACTTCGCACATGTCGCCGAGACGCCCCTAAATATGATATATTGGTAAAAGTAGATAAATGTGTTTATGTTAGAAATTTGAAATTAAAAAATTAAACACTTCTAACACTCCCTCCGTCCCAATAAAAAAGTCCACATTACTATTTATATATGTCCCAAAATAGATGCCCCTTACTCAAAATAACACTATAATGTCACTAAAATTTCAATTACACCCTTTTTATATATGGAAGTCAGCAATACATTTACTCATAAGTTCTTCTCTCACTTACTTTATTAAGGAAACTAATTAATTCGGATTCGGATAACATATTAAATGAATGACAAAATAGACATTTTAACAGCATATCTTAAATCCAACAATTTTTGTTAGGAGACACTTTTTTCGTTACGGAGGGAGTATATGGTAATGTGTGCTCATTAACTCTGTATAAAACTTAATTTCTTGAATATGACTTCTCATATTCTTTCATTAAAAAGTTATATCGACTAAGAGCACTCTTAACCATGACATAATGTCATCCCATGAAGGACTGCCACATCAGCGTCACATTAGCACTTCCTTCACATCACTAACCAAAGACTAACTGTTAATCACCATGACGTACCCATCACACACTTCCTCACACCCACTAAATTAATCAATTATTTACGGGTACAAGTAATAAGACAAAATGTACAACAAATAAATGCTTCGGTTCCGTGATCAATTGTGTGTGGCAACGGAGAAATGGAGTGCGGTGAAACAACCACTAACCAACGGCTTGTTGCTAATATTGGTGTGATGGGAAGGCGGAGGCAATGGCGGAGCCAACCACGAACCGATAAGAGTGCTCTAATTAGAAAAAGAATTCAATCCGATAATTTGGAAAAGCTACGGTTACTTTTTAGATAAGTAGAGTCAATAACCTTGAAACTTCTCAAATTTTACGTGCTTTACAAGACGGGTTGAAGATAAATGAAGTTTTAATCATCAATTGTACCAATATTTACAGTTTTACACTACTTTATTAAATTAAATACCAATACTAATAAACAAAAATGGTTGACATACTCTTATTTGTCGGATCCAATGTGAATAATACTAGCACATTTTCCTTCGTTAAACCTTCAGGCTTTTTATCCACTACGATTTATTTCTTTTACTTCTATTTTTTACTTTTTTAGTCTATCGAATTTAACAGAATCTACCTAAAAGCAAACTATCGATAACTAACAAACCCGACGCAACTCGAGAGCTCTCCACTCGTTCAATCTAATTCGTGATTTGTTGAATTTTAGGTAATACTTTAACTCAACGAATTAATGATCAAATGAAAGTATTACAACTTGAAATGTTGTAGAAACTTTCAAGAAATCATTGCTAACACATATGCAATTTTAGTTTTGGTTAGTTGTTCCATATGAAGATGAATAACGAAAAAGATGAACGATGATGAGCATGGCCGGATCTGGGGTAGGGCGGGATGCGCAAGAGCATTGGGCATCACAACACAAGAGACATCTAAAAGTTTAGATAAGTTCTCTGAATTTTTAAAAAAAAAAATCTGAAATTTCTAAATAAAATTATTTGAATGGAAGCTGAAGGTAAAATGAGGAAGAAGACAAAGTGATGAGTAAAGTTACAAATGTGCACACCATCAATTGCTATTTCTTTGTTATTTAAAAATATTGCAACGAAATATTTGGGATATAAGTTCACCATAACTATTATTGTGAAATTATGATTATGATTACATTACATGTTATAATTATTTTCAATTAATTAAAAACTAGCTTAAGACCCGCGAATTCGCGGGTTTACCTTTGAAAGATTGTTGTAATGGAGTAATACATGAGAACATATTTACATACAGAGTATTGGGTTAGCTTGGGTTGAAGTTACTAATAACATGTCGATACATCTAATGAACCCAAAGTATTCCTAGATGTAAGGTGTATTCAAATACTTACATATATACAAACCAACATATATGAAAGGACCCGTTCATATACATTATAAACGATTCACAATAGTTGATTACATTGCGAGGTATTTGACCTCTATATGATACATGTTACAAACATTGCATTCGTTTTTAAAAGACAAACTTTCTTTACATCGAAAATTGACAGGCATGCATACCATTTCATAATATCCACTATCCAACTATAAATTGATTTAATAATAATCTTTGATGAACTCAATGACTCGAATGCAACGTTCTTCGAAATATGCTATGAAAGACTCCAAGTAATATCTTTAAAATGAGCAAATGCACACCGGAAGATTTCTTTAACACCTGAGAATAAACATGCTTTAAAGTGTCAACCAAAAGGTTGGTGAGTTCATTAGTTTATCATAATCATTTATTTCCATCATTTTAATAGACCACAAGAATTTCATTTCCAGTTCTCATAAATATACGTCCCATGCATAGAGACAAAAATAATCATTCATATGGTGAACACCTGGTAACCGACATTAACTAGATACATATAAGAATATCCCCTATCATGCCGGGATCCTCCTTCGGACATGATATAAATTTCGAAGTACTAAAGCATCCGGTACTTTGGATGGGGTTTGTTAGGCCCAATAGATCTATCTTTAGGATTCGCGTCAATTAGGGTGTCCGTTCCCTAATTCTTAGATTACCAGACTTTAATAAAAAGGGGCATATTCGATTTCGATAATTCAACCATAGAATGTAGTTTCAATTACTTGTGTCTATTTCGTCAAACATTTATAAAAGCGCATGTATTCTCAGTCCCAAAAATATAAAGGGTAAAAAGGTAAATGAAACTCACCATACTGTATTTCGTAGTAAAAATACATATAACATCATTGAACAAGTGCAAGGTTGGCCTCGGATTCACGAACCTAAATTAATTATATATATTTATGTGTTGGTCAATATTTGTCTAACAAATTAGGTCAAGTCATAGTGTACCACAATCCTAATGCTCGAGACTAATATGCAAAAGTCAACAAAAGTAAATTTGACTCAAAATAATTTCCAAAAATCTATACATGATTAATATATAGTTTAAATATCGTCGTTTTATATTTTTAAATATTTTTTAAAAGATTTATTAGAGTAAATAATATAATTTATTTATTAATAAATAAAATTTTATATTAAATTTATATAATAAAATATACTTTTATATATATTAAGTAATAAAATTTATAGGGTTCATTTAAAATCATAAAGATAATATGATAGCTATTATTAAAGTAAGTTATTACACGTAGTAAAATATGTTTGTATCACATATTTATTTGATAAAATAATATCTATAATGATAGTAAGTAAAAGTTGTATTATTTTGTAATAATAATTATTATTATAAAAATATCAATATTTATAATCACTAAGATGACATTATGATAAAACGATAATTCTAATTATGATAACTTTAATATTTACGATAATTTTTAATATTATCTTTAAAATAATAATTCTATTTAAAATTATAATAATAATGATATTTTATAGTAACAATGACATTTCTATTAAAATGATAATTTTTGTTAAAATGATAGTTTTAATACTAACGATACTTTTAATAATAATAGTAATGATAAAAATAATAAGAACGATAATTTTATCTAAATCAATATCTTATAATATTTTAATTTCATCATGATACTCTTACTCATTATTTCCTAATCGTTTCGTTTAATAGCTTTTATGTGAAGACCCGTCCAAATCCATCCGGACAAAGTCCATATCGATTATAAACGATTTACAACAGTTGATTACATCGCGAGGTACTTGACCTCTATATGATACATTTTACAAACATTGCATTCGTTTTTGAAAAGACAATCTTTCATTACATCGAAAGTTGACGGCATGCATACCATTTCATAATATATCTAACTATAATTGACTTAATAATAATCTTGATGAACTCAACGACTCGAATGCAACATCTTTTGAAATATGTCATGAATGACTCCAAGTAATATCTTTAAAATAAGCAAATGCACAGCGGAAGATTTCTTTCGTACCTGAGAATAAACATGCTTTAAAGTGTCAACCAAAAGGTTGGTGAGTTCATTAGTTTAACATAAATAATCATTTAATAATTTTAATAGACCACAAGATTTCATATTTCAATACACATCCCATACATAGAGATAAAAATCATTCATATGGATTGAACACCTGGTAACCGACATTCACAATATGCATATTAGAATATCCCCATCATTCCGGGATCCTCCTTTGGACATGATATAAATTTCGAAGTACTAAAGCATCCGGTACTTTGGATGGGGCTTATTGGGCCCGATAGATCTATCTTTAGAGTTCGCGTCAATTAGGGTTTCTGTTCCCTAATTCTTAGATTACCAGACTTTAAAGGGGCATATTCAGTTTCGATCATTCAACCATATAATGTAGTTTCGATTACTTGTGTCTATGTCGTAAAATATTTATAAAAGCGCATGCATTCTCAGTCCCAAAAATATATATTGCAAAAGCATTTAAAAAGGGAGTAATGAAAACTCACATAATGTATTTTGTAGTAAAAATACATATGACTATACTGATCAATGCAGGGTTGGCCTCGGATTCACGAACCTACATCGTTCATATATATATATATATATATATATATATATATATATATATATATATATATATATATATATATATATATATATATATATATATATATATATATATATATATATATTAATACCCATACTTGTAATCGAACAAATATATATTTTTATATATTAATGGTAATATTAATTGTTATTTCATATCATGTGTTTTATTAATAACTTAATTAGATATAATTTATCTTTATATAAATAATTAACATTTATTACAAAAGTATTAATATGATTAGGTTTTATATATATATAAAGATATATATATATATATATATATATATATATATATATATATATATATATATATATATATATATATATTTTTATGTATAAAATCTTCATTCGATATATCAATAATAATAATAGTGTTAAATATAATAATTTTTAAAGTTAATAATAGTAATTTTATAAAAATAATAGTAATACTCATGAAAATAATAATTTTAAAGATACTAATAATAATATTAATAATACTTGTATAATAATATTTGTAATAATAAGAATAATAATAAGAATAATAAGAATAATAATAAGAATAATAAGAATAATAATAGGAATAATAATAATAATAATAATAATGATAATAATAATAATAATAATAAGAATAATAATATTTATTTATTTATACCTAATAAAAGGAAATCACGCGTGTTATTAGGGTTTTCAACAAAAAAAAAATAGACCGAGATGCAGAGCAAAAGGCAGATTGAATTAGGGTTCTTGGGTCTTCAGTTCTTCGATCGGTTAATTGTTCAATCATTTAATCAATCATCATCGAAGTATTACGGGCCATCTATTCATCATCATCATCTTTCGTTCGATCTTAATCATCTTCGTAATCGAACAACAAGAAGGAATCGAAACAGTAAACGGTGTCTGTCCAATTAGGAAGAGATCAACAATCACCACATCATATAAATACAGGTATTGCATTATTTATCATCGTCATCGATCTAATTGTCTTCGGTGTTTATCACCATCGATCCATTACAGAGAACAGAAACCGAAAAATTGGTACACCTTTTATTTATTTACTTAATTATTTAATTATATAATTATACACTTTTTATTGTCCAACATCATTCATCGTAAGTTGTAAATCGAATCATTCAAATCTGCTGCTATGTAATCTAACTGTTGATTCATATAGGAAGGATTGAAGTGTTATGTATTCTATTGATAAATTGTACACAGATTCGATTGAATTTGTGTAACAATTCTGTTGGTGCTTTGATAATGGTATTATGAATATACCTTGTGATGTTGGGTTTTGCAGGTGGTTGATGATTAAGGTTTAGAGTGTGTTTTGCAATGAAACCGAATACAGGATCATTGGGTGACTTATGTCCCTGTTTATAAAATGTTCAGGTTTGAAATAACAGTGTAAAGTGAGATAATTAGATAGGTAGATAGTCTAACCAGAATACCTGATTGTAACAGGTTTTGTGATTTTGTTGATGACTGCAAATAGAGAGAACCAGACAATATAAAGTCACAGCAGTAGGATCATGATGTGCAGGTACAATGGTGTTGGTTTGATGGCGGTTTTGAGTAGAAACAACAAGAAATGATGGCACAAGGGTGGTGAATCAAGTGAGTATCTATAGACATAAGTGGTTGTTGATGACTGCAAATAGAGAGAACCAGACAATATAAAGTCACAGCAGTAGGATCATGATGTGCAGGTACAATGGTGTTGGTTTGATGGCGGTTTTGAGTAGAAACAACAAGAAATGATGGCACAAGGGTGGTGAATCAAGTGAGTATCTATAGACATAAGTGGTTGTTTGGATTATGTTTATGATTTGATGATACACTTATGTATTATATATAGTTATATATAGAAATGGGTTATTGTTATTGTTGTTGGGCAGGAAAAATATATGTCTCGAGTGGTGATGTTTGGGTCATCCTTCAAGTGGAAACAAAAGGCGAGTGGTAACACAAGAGAAGTCTTGCAGTTGTAACTGAAATCTGCAGCATCATTGATCAATCAAAACATAGTAGCAGCGTAGTATAGCAGCAGAACATATATGGTGCTTCCGTGGTGTTTTTCATGATGTACTTCGATGGTGATGGATAACTCAGGGACTGTTTTTAATTCGCTGAAATAAAAAGGCTGTGAAGTTGTTTATGATAGTATATTGATAATGGTACTGAAAAAAGGATTTGTTTAATATCTGAGATGATCAACTATATGATGTATGTATCTGTTGTCGACTCCTCTTTAATCCGACATCAAGGACAAACTAAATAATATAAATAAAGTTTGAATAGATTGTTAACAGATTTGTTCGCTGGAACCAATTAAGCAGACATGATATATTGTTCAGTACAAGAGAAATAGAAAAAAATAAAGCAGAAAGGGACCTTCAACTAATTTTGGTTCTTTACAAGATTCGTTGTATCTGATCTCTTGATTTAGAGATAGGAAAGAATTATTAGCACAGCTTAGATTGTGATGCAAACAAAAAACGTATTTTGCTCAAATATAGATGTATATAATTTTATAACTTTATGTTTTGATGTATAATCCATATTATATATATCTATATATATATGTGTGTGTGTTTATAAAATTCATAAGTCTTTGTTAATTCACAAATATATTAATGATATTAATAAAACTAATAACAAGGATAATAATATATTATGATAATAGGTTATATCTTATTAGTAAATTTTAACGGCAATGATTCTTAACGATATTGGTAAAAATAATATCTAATAAGGATAAGAATATAACAATTACATGTTTCAAATTTTATATCAATGTATTATATATTAAAATAATAATATTAATAATACTGGTTTTATTATTACTATTGATATTTATTTTAATGATAATAATAAAAGTATTAATGGCAACATAATAACTATCTTTTAACTTATAACTACACTTAACATGTTAAGATTACACATTATAATTATACATTACATATTATATGATAGCATGTATTGTATATTTATTATAAATACTTTATATAACAAGTATATACATATTAAATATGAAAATGTAATTGTCTTATATAAGTATTGCATTTATATTTTTAAATTATAATATTTTCTCATCGTAGAAATAAATTTAAGCATATAATATTTATAATATATATATACATATATATTTATTTACAGATGATTGTTCGTGAATCGTCGAGTATAGTCAAAGGGTAATTGATTACATGAATATAGATTTCAAAACTTTCGAGACTCGACATTACAGATTTTGCTTATCGTTTTGGAATCATATAAGAATAAAGTTTAAATTTGGTCGGAAATTGCCGGGTCATCACAGTACCTACCCGTTAAAGAAATTTCGTCCCGAAATTTGAGTAAGGTCGTCATGGTTAATAATAAAAATGTTTTCATGACGAAAATTGAGTTGATAAATAGAGTTTTATCATCATTGAGTAATATGGAAAAAAAAATAATTCGATTTTTCGAAGAGCACGAGTGAAGCTTTTCACAAAAGAATGAAATGAGGAACAAAGATTTGTTTTTAACTTTTGACGTAGTCAGGTTTGAATTCCGGAATTCAAGGGATTTAAAAGAAAATCTTGAAGATTTATAAGATCTGATTCTTCGGGATTTATGGAAATTAAGATCTCTTTAATTAAATACGGTGATCTGCCTCGATTACTCTGTCTGATATTTCCATTATAAATTAAACTCTTCCGTTCCATTATTTTCACCATTCCTATACTTTCTTTATTAGTTCATACATCCAAAAGATTGTGAAAATGCTTAGTCCAGTTCTAATCCCTAATATTTTCCTAATTATCATTTCTGTCATCCTTCTTTTCAATCTTTCACCAGAAAAATCTGTTTACTTTTAATATAACCTTAGGGTGATACTATTCTTAATTATGCCGTGTCTTTATATTGCTATTCCTATTAATATCCACGGTTTGTAACTTTCGTGTTGTTATTGGGCCTTATATTTTCTTTTATATTTTGGAGCTCTTTGCCTTTTTATTATCCTCTCGACCTCTATTAAAGCGAGCAACAGTCTAGAATTCATAGATATGAATTTTGAAATGAACATAGTTAATGTTCTAAGAAAGAAATGGTAATAACACGATCTTGATTCGTCAAATTACCAGAATATCCGGGGAAGATAAAATTATCAAGAAAATATGTTCCTGATATGTTTATATATCAGATAAAATGTAAGAGTCGTGTAACATGGCACATGATGACGTTTATAATCTGTGAATCATCATGTCCCATTTAGAAACTCGGCATGACTTACTGTAATATAATCACGTTGATCAAGTGTCATTATATTATACTAACTCATGCATCAGTTCTCAACATTACTTCAATAACGTTCATATCTTAAGCTCGAAAGTTTACAAAATATAGAAACTAACAGTTTCTATATGATGTAACACTGATAGCATGAAGAGATTTAATGATTTCAGATAAGAATAGTTATGAAAATATCTTCAGAAATATGGAGGATATTTATAATGAAAGATAAGATAATATCTTTGAATATCTAAGATCAGAGGATGATGGGGACTATTGTCCGCAAGGGTTTAGAGTAAGGAGCAAGATATTCGCTAAAGACTTCAGCAGGCATTGAATTATTTGGATTCTTTGAAGTCAAACTTATTCTTTGTGATTTGTCCACGGTTTCCTTCATAGTTTCGCATAATCTGCTTTTCGGTACTAAATTTTCTCTTGAATGTTTCCAATATAATGATACACAGGAAGCACAAAGAGGTATATAATTTCGGACGAGAATATTTATGAAAATATCCTCAGAAATATCGAAGATATTGATGATGATATTTTGGAATTTCTAAGTTCGATGGTTGATGGAGGAAGAGTTTTCCGCAAGATTTTAACATGACTTCGGGGCAAGATATTCTCTAAAGATTTCAACGGATCCAGAATTACCTGGATTCTTTGAATATCCCTTATGGTCCTTGTATTTGTCCTTGGTTTCCTTTGTGGTTAACTCTATCCGTTTTCCAGTTCCAACGTTTCTGAGCTTTTCCAACATATTATTCTTTATCATCAAACTTCCGACGATTAAGGTCATTTACGGTTGTCTACAGTTTTTGCTGCTTTATTCAGATTTTTCAACATTCAGAGTATTGATTTGTAGACTGAGTGCTGTTCAGAATTTCAGGATGAAAGGCCATAATTCTAAGAGATAAATGTTATACATATAACTGTTGATGTAGATATGCTGTGAGTTTTAAAAGTACTGATTGTTGATTCCCGGTAATTGGTATGGCAGTTCTCATCACAAGATGCGGATGAGTATATGATAGGGTTTCAATGAATAAATATCATGATTTGTCAGAGAGAATTAAGCCAAGAAGTAACGAGGTTGCTGGTATGTCTGCTGATAATATGGTGGAATATAAAAGAATTCTCCGGTATCACAAGGGTAATCGTATATATCAGGATTATAGTATGGCTACTTCGAATGAAAAGTCGAAGTTGACTTGCTGAAGCTGTGACAAAATTGGCTACCTTGAAAAGGGATCGCAAAGTTATTTTTGCTAATAAATGCTAAAGGATCTGACGCGGCTACGTGTTAAACTTTTACTCAGTTACCGAGAGTTTCTCAGGTGCAATACTATATACATAAATCTTTCCTTCCGTAGATGAGGTGCGGTTGGTTCATCCTATCGATTGAGGTGTTTTCGAGAATCATGAAAGGTTTGAACGCAGAATGTAATCGTGAAGATACAAATGAGGTTTAAGACGAAATCAAGTGGCAAACTTGAAGAAATTTTTAGTTTCATATGTTATAATCAATATTTTAATTCATTTTAATTGTTCAATCTTATTAGTCCACAGTCGATAGTCCACAATTGACAGTCTAATAATTTATATATAGTTTAATATATAATATTCGAATTTGATTAATACGTATCGTGACTCGTGTACATGTCTCAGACTCGATCACAACTCAAACTATAAATATTATTGTAGAATCAACCTCAACCCTGTATAGAGAACTCGATCATTACTGCATATAGAGTGTCTATGATGATTCCAAATAATATATATAGATGCGTCGATATGATATGTCAAAACTTTGTATACGTGTCCCGATATTTAAAGTGCGTACAAATAAATAACAGAAATTTAAATGACGAATAATAAAGTGCGTAAAGTAAGTAACAGAAATTAAATGACGATAAATAAAATTGCGAGAATATAAATTGCGATAAATAAACTGCGATAAATAAATTGCGATAATTAAATGGTAATACGGAATTAACAGTTAGCTAGGAACAGTTAGCTAGGATTTTGTTAGCGTGGATTCTTAATAGAATTTCATATTGTTAATTAATCCGTTTCTAATCAATTTTTATTGTGTCCATTATTTCTTCATTATGCCACTTGTTGGATTCTGATAGGTCAAAATCCAAATATGAAATTGAATTTGAATGAAAATAGTTATTCTTTGGTGAACGGATACGTTTCTCGATGGTTGTAAATAGAATAGTGAATAACTGCTGAATCAGATTCGAAGAATATACAGTGTAACTTATTAATGTGAAATTTAAATATTCCTCGGGTATTACCTACCCGTTAAAATATTTTCACCATTAACAGTTTGTACAAAAGAATTTTTAATTACAATCTTTTTGAAAACATATATACATATATATTTTCTTCATATGTAATCATAGATTTAATGAGTCAATATGATATTAAACTCATTTGGGTTACATTTAGAACTAGATTACATAATCTCTAAAACATTAGAGGTTACATAACCATCATGTCGAACGAAGATAAATGATGTAGAACATCATGTAGAACGATGATTATACTTGAGGTACAGAATGAGATGTTGAGGCATGGATTGTTGATGGTGTTGGTGCTGTTATTGTTTGTGATGACCCGGAAAATTTTGACTTATTCTTAACCAAATTCTCGATATGGTTTAATATTTTTGACACGATAAGCAAAGTCTGTTAAGCTGAATCTCAAAACTTTTGAACTATTCAATTACCCTTCGATTGTTCTCAACGATTCGCTAACAATTATATGTAAATAGATACATATACTATAACTTGAAAACGTAACAAAGTGTTGAGTATACGGTACTGTGCATTAAACTTGTTGGTTTGAATATCTGATTGATTTATTTAACTACTGAGTTAAAAGATTATGCCAATCGATTGAATTAAAAGATATTTATTGAGTCCCTTAAGAATTATAATATTATTACGAGTTTCTGTTGTGAGGTCCACGTTGATTTGGGAAATCATTCATGTTTAACGGTATTCGGAATAAATGGTAAAGTGTTTGTTTAAATAACGTAATTTGGACACATACAATAATAAGAAATATTAACTGTTAGAATTAGATATATGAATAAATTACGATATGTATTTTAAAATGTGTTTATAAATATTAAGAATAGATATTAACTTGGTTATGAAACGTTTGATAAATACTATTATATTAATAAATAACGAGACAATGATTTATAGAAGTAAATGACCAAAACACTCGAAAGATTAAGATATACTTTGAGTGGTATAGTTTATTGATAATTTAAGACTATATTTTGACAAAGGTACGAGTTACGAAACGTAAAGTGATAGTTTTCTAAGCATATGAAAATGCGTTCGAGAAACCGGAACCGGGGCATAAGTCGAGTGACAACGTACGAGACATCGGAACGAAAATTTCAAGTCAACTATGCACGAGAATATAATATAATATATAATTAATTAATTTAAATTATATATATTATATATATTATATTTAATTATGTCGACAAGCAAAACAACAAAAAATTGTGAGCTGGATTTTGGGGTCATGCGATCGCATGAGAAATAGGCATAAAACCCATGCGATCGCATGGGGTGTTTTTTCAGAAAAGGTTCTATAAATTGCACGATTTCAATGTTGTTTTTCTCACACTCTTAAAATTACTCTGTAAGTATTTATTTATATTATTTATATTATTATTATTATTATTATTATTATTATTATTATTATTATTATTATTATTATTATTATTATTATTATTATTATTATTAAGATTAAAATTATTATTAATCTTATTATTATTAGTATTATTAATTAGTATTATACATAAAATACTACGACGATGTTATGAGCGTGTCACCTTCAAAATGGGTTTTCGAGAGGGATAGAGCTAAGGAAATTATGAATAATGTTCGGGGGTATATTTATGAATCAAACCTAATGTTTATCATCTCCGTTACGTCTACGTACTTTTCTGAAATATTGAATCACAATATTGATACGTAAGCATTTATATTTTATCTTTTATATACTAATAGTGTATCCATGTCTAGTGCTCGAGTATATATATTTATACAAGCTTGTATGCTAAATTTCGTCGTTAAACAGTTTATAATGAATCACGAATTAAATACATATATTACCGGTAAAAGGTATATGATATACATGTTTTTGGAAAGCTGGCGAAAAATCAATAACTTTTCATTTAGAAATCGCGTAATTTCGATGAACGAGTCAAAAGTTACGGTCAACTGAATTATAATTGACGTTAATTGGAATTGCTTTTGAATCTGCAATTAGTATTTAAACAACTTGTTTGTAAGATTGATAAATTGAATTTTTGAATATTATCAACCGAGTAAATGAATCCATAAATAAGGTACGTCTCGTTTTGTTGAACTATTGTCAAAATTGACTTTTTGAAACGACTTTGGATAACTTTTGTATGTCGATCTCGAGTATTAGGATTGTGATACACTATGACCTGACCTAGCTTGATAAACATTTATTGACCAACATATGTTCTCTAGGTTGAGATCTACGGTTATTTGGTAATCCGAGTTTCGGTCACATTTTGGAGAACGACTTTATATGCTGATAAAGTGAGTTTCATTTGCTCCCTTTTTAAATAATTTTGCAATATATATTTTTGGGCTGAGAATACATGCACTTTATTTTAAACACAATGGATACAAGTACATACTAAATTCTACACTGAGTTTGAACCGAAAATCCCTTAGCTTTGGTAACTATTAACTGCTAGTTATAAGAACTGGTGGGCGCGAGTAGTAGTATATGGATCCATAGGGCTTGACATCCCCGTCTGTTCCAGGTATAGAAACCCTAGCCTGAACTATAAAACAGATGTATGCTATTTGAGTTTAGTACACGTTGTATTGCGTGTATTGTACATGTTGGTTGCATGTATGTTAAAACAGGGGTACTTATTATAACGTTAAAGCTTAGTTACCAGGGTGCTCAATCTTGTAGAATATTTTGATAAACGTTTCTGGATGAAACAACTGAAATCTTGTGATCCACCTTTATGTACAGATTATGCAAAACATTAAAACTATGAACTCACCAACCTTTGTGTTGACACTTGTTAGCATGTTTATTCTCAGGTTCCCTAGAAGTCTTCCGCTGTTTGCTTATATCTTAGACAAGCTATGTGCATGGAGTCTTACATGGCATATTTTTCAAGGAAACGTTGCATTCACCAAATCATCACCATGTATCTTATTTTGACTGCATTGTCAATGGAAGTACTATTGTAAACTATTATTTACGATGATTGTCTATATGTAGAAATCATCAGATGTCGAAAACCTTTGATTTAAATATTCATTTATGGTGTGCCTTTTCAAAAGAATGCAATGTTTACAAAACGTATCATATAGAGGTCAAATACCTCGCAATGAAATCGATGAATGACGTGTTTGTCCAAATGGATTTGGAGCGATCGTCACAGTTGGTATCAGAGCGTTGGTCCTAGCGAACCAGGTCTTGCATGAATGTGTCTAACTGATAGTTGTTAAGATGCATTAGTAAGTCTGGACTTCGACCGTGTCTGCATGTTAAAAGTTTTGCTTATCATTTCTTATCGGAAATTACATGCTTATCATTCTTAAGTCTAGACACGTTTTCCTGCATTTATTGCATAAATAGTGTATAGACAAAAATTCATATCTTAGCGTATCTGTTACTGTAAACTTTTCCTGATATCTTTCGAAAATTTCTCCGTAACTTATGGGATTTTGGTATTATATATACATATGCAAATTATGTATCGGAGAATACCAAACTAAATCCTATAATCTATCTCATATCAAAATCAATTCCCTGATTATACAAGATGGATCACGTATCTAGTTCAAATTCCTTAAACTCCGACAGCTATTCCGATATGGATATTCACCTGAATTCCGAAGACAGTGTAACCGGAATGGATCAACCAATTAGCTATCATCTATTCTAGATAAATTGGGGATGGGTTCGTAGTCTACTTAATCATTGGAGACAAGAATAAGGTGATCCCTTCCATCCACCACATTGCCCTCTTGGCGAAGAACCTGAAGCACTTACCACCTATTCGAGACACCATTTTCTCTCTCATTTCCAGAGTGTCTCGTCACGATTATATATTATCTCAAATTCTAGATCTTATTCATCCACTCGTCCGAACCAACAATCACCCCGATGTAATAGAAGAAGTCAACGAGCTTCGCGCTCGGATAGTGGCTTTGGAGAATGTGGTGCAAAGGTTACAAGCACCAGCAGCAGCACCGGCAGCAACAGTACCACCATCAGCAACACCAACAGTACCATCACCACCACCAACAACAACATCCGCATCCCACACCTCAACATCACAATCTGTACCTCGAACATCAACGTCATACGCACCATAAATAACAAGGAATACCAACAACAACAAACGATGAAGTATTGATTCATAACTTCATCGAAGAAATATTTTGCAGAGAATATATAGTTTCTAAAAGTTTTGGAGATTATATATTCTAGTCCTAGTCGAAAACCATATGAGATTAATATTATGTTAACTCATTAAATCCATGATTACATCTAAGGAAAATATATATGTAGGTATATTTTCATAAAGATTGTAATTAAGAAAATTCTTTTGTACAAACTGTTAATGGTGAGAATATTTTAACGGGTAGGTAATACCCGAGAGATATATAAATTCACAATTAATATGTTACATTCTTCGATTCTGATTTAACAAATCATCAACTATACTCACTACTTTCACACAATATATATTCTTTTATAAAAATCAAAACAACCATACTCATCCAAATTTGATTACATATTTTGATTTTGACAAATCAAAATCCGAGTCAAGATTTAACAAAAGACATTATTCTTAGATTCCTAAATCTTTCAAAGCTATGATTTGACTTCAAAACTGTGCTAGAACATTATATGTATATTAACGATTACAATCCGTGTTTAAACCCTTTGAAATTCCTGAAGACACTTCAAATAATGAATCATCGAGATGATGATCCAACCACATGTTAACCGCGGTCTTGTACCTGAAAAACCCTCGAAATCAAAGTCATAGTTTAACACGTATCCGTGTCAGACCCTTTGGCATTTATTAGCTAAAATAACTTTTCAATCCCTTTTCAAAATAGACAGTTTTGTCACCACTCCAGCAAATCACATTCAATTGTTCATTCGAATAAGCCTTATAATAACAATTACCCCTTCATCATTGTTACCGGGGAACCTTTCATATTCCACCACATTAGCAGTAAATCTACCAACAACTTCATTGATCTTTGACCTTCCGAAAAATCCTTATACTCATAGAAACCCTATCATGTACTCATCCACGTCTTGAAATGGTAATTGCCATACCAACTACCGGGAATTAGCAATCAGTATTTCGAATTTCGCAGCAATTCTACGCCAACAGTTATATATATACATATAATGTCTATCTTCTAGATTTACATACTTCGAATGTGAATTTTCTGAAAAACACCCCAAACTACGAAACTAGTTCTCCGAATTTTGGAAAAATGCTGATGAAGCAGCAAAAACTGTAAACGACCTTAACAGTCAAAAGTTTGATGATAAAGAATAGTATGGTGGTAAAGCTGAGAAAAGAGAAGGTTTGGAACTGGAAAACGGATTGAGCAGACCATGAAGGAGGCTGTGGACAAATCACAAAGACAAAATCTACCTTCAAAGAATCCAAATGATTCAGTATCTGCTGAAGCCATTAACGAATACCTTGCTTCCGAATCTAAACCCTTGCGGACAATATTCTTCATCATCCTCTGATATTAGAAATTCTAAGATATCATCGTATATTTCATTATAAATATCCTC
This sequence comes from Rutidosis leptorrhynchoides, assembly GCF_046630445.1. Classification (NCBI taxonomy): domain Eukaryota; kingdom Viridiplantae; phylum Streptophyta; class Magnoliopsida; order Asterales; family Asteraceae; genus Rutidosis; species Rutidosis leptorrhynchoides. The sequence continues at coordinate 631,266,908 of NC_092335.1, forward strand.
CATATTTTTGGAGATAATTCCATAATCATTCTTATCGGAAATCAATATTCTCCTTGCGATATCTGTGTTATATCATAAAAGAAACTATTTTAGTTTCTAAATTCTGAAACTTTCGAGTTTAAAATATGAACATTTTGAAGTGGTGTTGGGAGCTGAAGCATGAGTTAGTATAATATAATGACACTTGATCAACGTGATTATATTACAGTAAGTCATGCTGAGTTTCTAATGAAACATGATGATTCACAGTCCATACCGTCATCATGTGCCATGTTACACTACTCTTACATTTTACCCAATCTCCAAACATATTAAGAACATATCTTCTTGATAGTTCTATCTTTCCGGATATTCTGGTAATTTGTCAAATCAAGATCGTGCCATTACGATTATCTTCTCAGAACATTAAATATGTTCATCCAAAACTCCATACCTACGAATTCTGGACCATTATTCGCTTGACTTAAGGTCGGGAAGAGAAAACAAAAGCATGAAGCTCCGAAATATAATGGAGAATATAAGCCCGATAACAACCCCGAAATTTACAAACCGTGTATAATGTGTATAGCAATATAAAGACACGGGAGAATGAAAAACACTATAACCCCAAGGTAATGGTAGAAGAAAATAACTTCCTCTGGTGGTAGATGAAAAAGAAGAATGACAGATATAAAAGTTAGGAGTATATCAAGAATCAAAACTGGATGAAGCATTTCACAATTTGTTAGAAGTATGAAATAAGGAAGAAGATTATAGAAGTGGTGAAAATAAATGAAACGGAAGTGGTCAATTTATAGCGAAATATCAGACATAGCAACTGAGGTAGATTACGCATTCAATCAAAGGAAATCTTAATTTCCTTAATTACCGAAGAATCAAATTTTATTACGAAGATTTTCTCCAAATTCCTTGAATTCCGGAAATCAACCGTGACTACGTCACCAGTTAAGGTGAACATGTATTTACTCATCTTCTCTCTTTTATGATAACTTCTCTCATACGCTTCGAGTAATTGGATTGTTCTATCTATATTATTCAACGGTGATAAAACTCTATTTATCGACTCATATTCGTCATGAAAACATTTATATTGTTATCCATGACGACCTCACTCAAATTTCGGGACGAAATTTCTTTAACGGGTAGGTACTGTGATGACCCGGAAAATTTTGACTTATTCTTAACCAAATTCTCGATATGGTTTAATATTTTTGACACGATAAGCAAAGTCTGTTAAGCTGAATCTCAAAACTTTTGAACTATTCAATTACCCTTCGATTGTTCTCAACGATTCGCTAACAATTATATGTAAATAGATACATATACTATAACTTGAAAACGTAACAAAGTGTTGAGTATACGGTACTGTGCATTAAACTTGTTGGTTTGAATATCTGATTGATTTATTTAACTACTGAGTTAAAAGATTATGCCAATCGATTGAATTAAAAGATATTTATTGAGTCCCTTAAGAATTATAATATTATTACGAGTTTCTGTTGTGAGGTCCACGTTGATTTGGGAAATCATTCATGTTTAACGGTATTCGGAATAAATGGTAAAGTGTTTGTTTAAATAACGTAATTTGGACACATACAATAATAAGAAATATTAACTGTTAGAATTAGATATATGAATAAATTGCGATATGTATTTTAAAATGTGTTTATAAATATTAAGAATAGATATTAACTTGGTTATGAAACGTTTGATAAATACTATTATATTAATAAATAACGAGACAATGATTTATAGAAGTAAATGACCAAAACACTCGAAAGATTAAGATATACTTTGAGTGGTATAGTTTATTGATAATTTAAGACTATATTTTGACAAAGGTACGAGTCACGAAACGTAAAGTGATAGTTTTCTAAGCATATGAAAATGCGTTCGAGAAACCGGAACCGGGGCATAAGTCGAATGACGACGTACGAGACATCAGAACGAAAATTTCAAGTCAACTATGCACGAGAATATAATATAATATATAATTAATTAATTTAAATTATATATATTATATATATTATATTTAATTATGTCGACAAGCAAAACAACAAAAAATTGTGAGCTGGATTTTGGGGTCATGCGATCGCATGAGAAATAGGCATAAAACCCATGCGATCGCATGGGGTGTTTTTTCAGAAAAGGTTCTATAAATTGCACGATTTCAATGTTGTTTTTCTCACACTCTTAAAATTACTCTGTAAGTATTTATTTATATTATTTATATTATTATTATTATTATTATTATTATTATTATTATTATTATTATTATTATTATTATTATTATTATTATTAAGATTAAAATTATTATTAATCTTATTATTATTAGTATTATTAATTAGTATTATACATAAAATACTACGATGAGGTTATGAGCGTGTCACCTTCAAAATGGGTTTTCGAGAGGGATAGAGCTAAGGAAATTATGGATAATGTTCGGGGGTATATTTATGAATCAAACCTAATGTTTATCATCTCCGTTACGTCTACGTACTTTTCTGAAATATTGAATCACAATATTGATACGTAAGCATTTATATTTTATCTTTTATATACTAATAGTGTATCCATGTCTAGTGCTCGAGTATATATATTTATACAAGCTTGTATGCTAAATTTCATCGTTAAACAGTTTATAATGAATCACGAATTAAATACATATATTACCGGTAAAAGGTATATGATATACATGTTTTTGGAAAGCTGGCGAAAAATCAATAACTTTTCATTTAGAAATCGCGTAATTTCGATGAACGAGTCAAAAGTTATGGTCAACTGAATTATAATTGACGTTAATTGGAATTGCTTTTGAATCTGCAATTAGTATTTAAACAACTTGTTTGTAAGATTGATAAATTGAATTTTTGAATATTATCAACCGAGTAAATGAATCCATAAATAAGGTACGTCTCGTTTTGTTGAACTATTGTCAAAATTGACTTTTTGAAACGACTTTGGATAACTTTTGTATGTCGATCTCGAGTATTAGGATTGTGATACACTATGACCTGACCTAGCTTGATAAACATTTATTGACCAACATATGTTCTCTAGGTTGAGATCTACGGTTATTTGGTAATCCGAGTTTCGGTCACATTTTGGAGAACGACTTTATATGCTGATAAAGTGAGTTTCATTTGCTCCCTTTTTAAATAATTTTGCAATATATATTTTTGGGCTGAGAATACATGCACTTTATTTTAAACACAATGGATACAAGTACATACTAAATTCTACACTGAGTTTGAACCGAAAATCCCTTAGCTTTGGTAACTATTAACTGCTAGTTATAAGAACTGGTGGGCGCGAGTAGTAGTATATGGATCCATAGGGCTTGACATCCCCGTCTGTTCCAGGTATAGAAACCCTAGCCTGAACTATAAAACAGACGTATGCTATTTGAGTTTAGTACACGTTGTATTGCGTGTATTGTACATGTTGGTTGCATGTATGTTAAAACAGGGGTACTTATTATAACGTTAAAGCTTAGTTACCAGGGTGCTCAATCTTGTAGAATATTTTGATAAACGTTTCTGGATGAAACAACTGAAATCTTGTGATCCACCTTTATGTACAGATTATGCAAAACATTAAAACTATGAACTCACCAACCTTTGTGTTGACACTTGTTAGCATGTTTATTCTCAGGTTCCCTAGAAGTCTTCCGCTGTTTGCTTATATCTTAGACAAGCTATGTGCATGGAGTCTTACATGGCATATTTTTCAAGGAAACGTTGCATTCACCAAATCATCACCATGTATCTTATTTTGACTGCATTGTCAATGGAAGTACTATTGTAAACTATTATTTACGGTGATTGTCTATATGTAGAAATCATCAGATGTCGAAAACCTTTGATTTAAATATTCATTTATGGTGTGCCTTTTCAAAAGAATGCAATGTTTACAAAACGTATCATATAGAGGTCAAATACCTCGCAATGAAATCGATGAATGACGTGTTCGTCCAAATGGATTTGGAGCGATCGTCACATTGTTGGTACTGTTGGTGTCGGTGATGTTGCTGAAGCTGTTACGTTTTGCACCATATTTTCCAAATTAATTACACGAGCGTGAAGTTCGTTGACTTCTTCTATTATTCCGGATAATTGTCGGTTCGGACGAGCGGATGAATAAGGTTCAGAATTGTGGATAAAATATAGTCTTGTCGAGTTACCCTTGAAATGAGACTGAAAATGGTGTCTCGAACAGGTTCGCCAGTAAACGCTTCAGGTTCATTGTCAAGAGGTGAATTCGGTTGGTGGAAGGGATTACCTTCTGCGCGTTTCCATTAATTAAGTCGACATTAGCCATCAGATGAATTGATAATGGCTGATTGGTTGATTCATGCCGATGACGCTGCTTCCGGAGCTTAAATGACTATCCATTCGGAATAACTGTCGAGATAATTATCAGAATAGATGTCGGAATCCGAGGGACTCGAACTGGTTGAGGGATTCGTCTCGTACGATCAGATGAAGGATTTTCGATAAGAATAGATTATAGGATGTAGATTAGTACCCTGCAATACATAGTTTATATATGCATATATAATACTAAAATCCCATAAGTTACGAAGGAATCTACGAAAGCTGTCAGGCAAAGTCTACTGTAACAGATTCGCTAAGATATGAATTTATCTATACACTGTGTATGCAATAGAGGCAGTAAGATGTGTCTAGACTAAGAATAATAAGTAGGTAATTTCCTAAGGATGATAAACAGATGATTTCCGACACGAAATGATAAGTAAAACTTTTGACATGCAGACACGGTCGAAGTCCAGACTCACTAATGCATCCTAACGACTTATCCGTTATACACACTAATGCAGACCTGGTTCGCTAAGACCACCGCTCTGATACCAACTGTGAAGACCCGTCCAAATCCATCCGGACAAAGTCCATATCGATTATAAACGATTTACAACAGTTGATTACATCGCGAGGTACTTGACCTCTATATGATACATTTTACAAACATTGCATTGGTTTTTGAAAAGACAATCTTTCATTACATCGAAAGTTGACGGCATGCATACCATTTCATAATATATCTAACTATAATTGACTTAATAATAATCTTGATGAACTCAACGACTCGAATGCAACATCTTTTGAAATATGTCATGAATGACTCCAAGTAATATCTTTAAAATAAGCAAATGCACAGCAGAATATTTCTTTCGTACCTGAGAATAAACATGCTTTAAAGTGTCAACCAAAAGGTTGGTGAGTTCATTAGTTTAACATAAATAATCATTTCATAATTTTAATAGACCACAAGATTTCATATTTCAATACACATCCCATACATAGAGATAAAAATCATTCATATGGATTGAACACCTGGTAACCGACATTCACAATATGCATATTAGAATATCCCCATCATTCCGGGATCCTCCTTCGGACATGATATAAATTTCAAAGTACTAAAGCATCCGGTACTTTGGATGGGGCTTGTTGGGCCCGATAGATCTATCTTTAGAGTTCGCGTCAATTAGGGTTTCTGTTCCCTAATTCTTAGATTACCAGACTTTAAAGGGGCATATTCAGTTTTGATCATTCAACCATATAATGTAGTTTCGATTACTTGTGTCTATGTCGTAAAACATTTATAAAAGCGCATGCATTCTCAGTCCCAAAAATATATATTGCAAAAGCATTTAAAAAGGGAGTAATGAAAACTCACATAATGTATTTTGTAGTAAAAATACATATGACTATACTGATCAATGCAGGGTTGGCCTCGGATTCACGAACCTACATCGTTCATATATATATATATTAATACCCATACTTGTAATCGAATAAATATATATTTTTATATATTAATGGTAATATTAATTGTTATTTCATATCATGTGTTTTATTAATAACTTAATTAGATATAATTTATCTTTATATAAATAATTAACATTTATTACAAAAGTATTAATATGATTAGGTTTTATAGATATATAAAGATATATATATATATTTTTATGTATAAAATCTTCATTCGATATATCAATAATAATAATAGTGTTAAGTATAATAATTTTTAATGTTAATAATAGTAATTTTATAAAAATAATAGTAATACTCATGAAAATAATAATTTTAAAGATACTAATAATAATATTAATAATACTTGTATAATAATATTTGTAATAATAAGAATAATAATAAGAATAATAAGAATAATAATAAGAATAATAATAGGAATAATAATAATAATAATAATAATAATAATAATAATAATAATAATAATAATAATAATAATAATAATAATAATAATAAGAATAATAATATTTATTTATTTATACCTAATAAAAGGAAATCACGCGTGTTATTAGGGTTTTCAACAAAAAAAAAATAGACCGAGATGCAGAGCAAAAGGCAGATTGAATTAGGGTTCTTGGGTCTTCAGTTCTTCGATCGGTTAATTGTTCAATCATTTAATCAATCATCATCGAAGTATTACGGGCCATCTATTCATCATCATCATCTTTCGTTCGATCTTAATCATCTTCGTAATCGAACAACAAGAAGGAATCGAAATAGTAAACGGTGTCTGTCCAATTAGGAAGAGATCAACAATCACCACATCATATAAATACAGGTATTGCATTATTTATCATCGTCATCGATCTAATTGTCTTCGGTGTTTATCACCATCGATCCATTACAGAGAACAGAAACCGAAAAATTGGTACACCTTTTATTTATTTACTTAATTATTTAATTATATAATTATACACTTTTTATTGTCCAACATCATTCATCGTAAGTTGTAAATCGAATCATTCAAATCTGCTGCTATGTAATCTAACTGTTGATTCATATAGGAAGGATTGAAGTGTTATGTATTCTATTGATAAATTGTACACAGATTCGATTGAATTTGTGTAACAATTCTGTTGGTGCTTTGATAATGGTATTATGAATATACCTTGTGATGTTGGGTTTTGCAGGTGGTTGATGATTAAGGTTTAGAGTGTGTTTTGCAATGAAACCGAATACAGGATCATTGGGTGACTTATGTCCCTGTTTATAAAATGTTCAGGTTTGAAATAACAGTGTAAAGTGAGATAATTAGATAGGTAGATAGTCTAACCAGAATACCTGATTGTAACAGGTTTTGTGATTTTGTTGATGACTGCAAATAGAGAGAACCAGACAATATAAAGTCACAGCAGTAGGATCATGATGTGCAGGTACAATGGTGTTGGTTTGATGACGGTTTTGAGTAGAAACAACAAGAAATGATGGCACAAGGGTGGTGAATCAAGTGAGTATCTATAGACATAAGTGGTTGTTTGGATTATGTTTATGATTTGATGATACACTTATGTATTATATATAGTTATATATAGAAGTGGGTTATTGTTATTGTTGTTGGGCAGGAAAAATATATGTCTCGAGTGGTGATGTTTGGGTCATCCTTCAAGTGGAAACAAAAGGCGAGTGGTAACACAAGAGAAGTCTTGCAGTTGTAACTGAAATCTGCAGCATCATTGATCAATCAAAACATAGTAGCAGCGTAGTATAGCAGCAGAACATATATGGTGCTTCCGTGGTGTTTTTCATGATGTACTTCGATGGTGATGGATAACTCAGGGACTGTTTTAAATTCGCTGAAATAAAAAGGCTGTGAAGTTGTTTATGATAGTATATTGATAATGGTACTGAAAAAAGGATTTGTTTAATATCTGAGATGATCAACTATATGATGTATGTATCTGTTGTCGACTCCTCTTTAATCCGACATCAAGGACAAACTAAATAATATAAATAAAGTTTGAATAGATTGTTAACAGATTTGTTCGCTGGAACCAATTAAGCAGACATGATATATCGTTCAGTACAAGAGAAATAGAAAAAAATAAAGCAGAAAGGGACCTTCAACTAATTTTGGTTCTTTACAAGATTCGTTGTATCTGATCTCTTGATTTAGAGATAGGAAAGAATTATTAGCACAGCTTAGATTGTGATGCAAACAAAAAACGTATTTTGCTCAAATATAGATGTATATAATTTTATAACTTTATGTTTTGATGTATAATCCATATTATATATATCTATATATATATGTGTGTGTGTTTATAAAATTCATAAGTCTTTGTTAATTCACAAATATATTAATGATATTAATAAAACTAATAACAAGGATAATAATATATTATGATAATAGGTTATATCTTATTAGTAAATTTTAACGGCAATGATTCTTAACGATATTGGTAAAAATAATATCTAATAAGGATAAGAATATAACAATTACATGTTACAAATTTTATATCAATGTATTATATATTAAAATAATAATATTAATAATACTGGTTTTATTATTACTATTGATATTTATTTTAATGATAATAATAAAAGTATTAATGGCAACATAATAACTATCTTTTAACTTATAACTACACTTAACATGTTAAGATTACACATTATAATTATACATTACATATTATATGATAGCATGTATTGTATATTTATTATAAATACTTTATATAACAAGTATATACATATTAAATATGAAAATGTAATTGTCTTATATAAGTATTGCATTTATATTTTTAAATTATAATATTCTCTCATCGTAGAAATAAATTTAAGCATATAATATTTATAATATATATATACATATATATTTATTTACAGACGATTGTTCGTGAATCGTCGAGTATAGTCAAAGGGTAATTGATTACATGAATATAGATTTCAAAACTTTCGAGACTCGACATTACAGATTTTGCTTATCGTTTTGGAATCATATAAGAATAAAGTTTAAATTTGGTCGGAAATTGCCGGGTCATCACAGTACCTACCCGTTAAAGAAATTTCGTCCCGAAATTTGAGTAAGGTCGTCATGGTTAATAATAAAAATGTTTTCATGACGAAAATTGAGTTGATAAATAGAGTTTTATCATCATTGAGTAATATGGAAAAAAAAATAATTCGATTTTTCGAAGAGCACGAGTGAAGCTTTTCACAAAAGAATGAAATGAGGAACAAAGATTTGTTTTTAACTTTTGATGTAGTCAGGTTTGAATTCCGGAATTCAAGGGATTTAAAAGAAAATCTTGAAGATTTATAAGATCTGATTCTTCGGGATTTATGGAAATTAAGATCTCTTTAATTAAATACGGTGATCTGCCTCGATTACTCTGTCTGATATTTCCATTATAAATTAAACTCTTCCGTTCCATTATTTTCACCATTCCTATACTTTCTTTATTAGTTCATACATCCAAAAGATTGTGAAAATGCTTAGTCCAGTTCTAATCTCTAATATTTTCCTAATTATCATTTCTGTCATCCTTCTTTTCAATCTTTCACCAGAAAAATCTGTTTACTTTTAATATAACCTTAGGGTGATACTATTCTTAATTATGCCGTGTCTTTATATTGCTATTCCTATTAATATCCACGGTTTGTAACTTTCGTGTTGTTATTGGGCCTTATATTTTCTTTTATATTTTGGAGCTCTTTGCCTTTTTATTATCCTCTCGACCTCTATTAAAGCGAGCAACAGTCTAGAATTCATAGATATGAATTTTGAAATGAACATAGTTAATGTTCTAAGAAAGAAATGGTAATAACACGATCTTGATTCGTCAAATTACCAGAATATCCGGGGAAGATAAAATTATCAAGAAAATATGTTCCTGATATGTTTACCGTTTAAAGTCGTTTATAGTTTTTGCTACTTCATCAACATTTTTTTTTCGGAGAACCAATTCGTAGTTCGGAGTGTTTTTCAGAAACTTCACATTCAAATTAAGTCCAGAAGATAGACGTTATATATACACATATAACTGTTGGCGTAGACATGCTGCGAGATTTCAAAATACTGATTGCTAATTCCCATTGATTCGTATGGCAATTCTCATTACAAGATGCGAATGAGTAAATGATGGGGTTTCAATGAATAATTATAATGACTTTTTTTTTTTTTGGAGAGGCTAAAGTCAAAGGGTAATGAAGTTGTTGGTACATCTGCTAATAATGTGGTGGAATGTAAAAGGTTCCCTGGTAACGATGGTGTATATCTCAAGGTTATAATAAGGTTAGTCTGACTGAAAAGTCGAAGTTGACTTGCTGGAGCTGTGACAAAACTGGCTACTTTGAATAGGAGTCGCAAAGTTATTTTTGCTAATAAATGCCAAAGAATCTGACGCGGATACATTGTTTAAACTTTTACTTTGGTTTCAAGAGTTTTTCGGGTACATAACTGTGGGTAACATGTGGTTGGATCATCATCTCGATTGCTCATCATTCGAAGTGTCTTCAGAAATTTTCGAAGGGTTTGAACACAGATTGTAATCGTTAACATACATTTGATGTTCTAACACAGCTTTGAAGTCAAAATATAGCTTGTGAAAGATGTAAGGATCTAAGAGTGATGATTTTGGTCATATCTCAAGTTGAATTTTGAGATTTCAAAATCAGAATATGTAATTAAATTTTGAATGAGTATGGTTGTTTTGATTTCTAAAAAAGAATGTATATTGTTGTGAAAGTATAGAGTATAATGGATGATTTGCTGAATCAGATTCGAAGAATGTAACATATTAATTGTGAATTTATATATCTCTCGGGTATTACCTACCCGTTAAAAAATATTTCACAATTAATATTTTGTACAAAATAATTTTATTACAGTCTTTATGAAAATATATATATGTATATTTTCTTCAGATGTAACATAGATTTAATGAGTTAATGTTAAATTAAACTCATTTGATTTACGGTTGAAACTAGAATTGAATAATCCCTAAAGGCTTTAAAAAGTACATAACTTTTACGCAGTATTTCTTTAATGATATTGAAATTATGAATCAATACTTCGTTATTTGTTGATGTATGATGTTCGGTTCGTGGAATTCTTGTGAATTTCGCAAAGTACGAATGATGTTATCTGAAAAGTTTCGGGTACATCGATGATGAAAGTGTAAAATCAAATATATACTTGATTTATTATGAATTGGAATTTGTTGAATTACGACAGAGATTGTAGTTAACGCTGGTTAAGTTGCGGCCGAAGGACGTACATTATTGCATATTTGTAATATAAATTATCCGAGTAGTTAAGATTCACACACAATAGCTTAGCACGGAAAGATTTATTTCAATATATATATATATATATATATATATATATATATATATATATATATATATATATATATATATATATATATATATATATATATATATATATATATATATAATATACATATAATTTCTTCAGAGGGAATGAGTTAATTCTTCATAACTCGTTGAAACAATATACACGTTATTGATTCGTAATGATGTCCACAGTGATTCTTGAACTGAAGGAGTTTGTGATGTTATCTGTGTTGTTGATTCGGATGTTGACTGTACTGACGATGCTGGTAACGCTGACGGTACTGTTGATGCTATTAGTAAAGCAAGTTTAGCTTGTTAATCACACACCATTTTTGTCAGGGTTTCTACTCTTCTTTCTATCATTTTAGTTCGCTTAACTGATTTATGGTTAGGGCTAGTTAGATAATCTCTAAGACTTTAGAGATTACATAATTGCCGCGGAATGTTTCTCCAATGAAGTTATGAATTAATACTTCGTCAGTTATTGTTGTTGGTACTCCTTGGTATCTATGGTGCGTATGACGTTGATGCTCGTGGGACAGATTGTGAAGTTGAGGTTTACGACGCGGTTGTGGTTGGAGGTGGTAATGGTACTGTTGGCGTTGATGATGGTGGTACTGGTTATGCTGCTGATGCTGCTGCTGGTGTTTGTAATCTCTGCACCATATTCTCCAAAGTCACTACCCGAGCGAGAAGCTCGTTGACTTCTTCTATTACACCGGGGTGATTGTCAGTTCGGACGAGCGGATAAATAAAATCTAAAATTTGATGTAATATATAATCTTGACGAGATACTCTGGAAATTTGCGAGAAAATGGTGTTTCAGACAGGTTCGCCGGTAAGTGCTTCAGGTTCTTCGTCAAGAGGGCAATGTGGTGGATGGAAGGGATCACCTTCTTCTTGTCTCCAATGATTGAGGAGGCTACGAACCCATCTCTAATTCATCCAGAATAGGTGAAGACTGATTGGTTGATCCATTCTGGTCACACTGCTTTCGGAGCTTGAGTGAGATTCCATTTCGGAATCCGAGTGACTTGAACTAACGACGAATTCCATTTCGTACGATTTGATAAAGGATTTTTCGATATAAAATCATTTTTTTTGGCTATCGGGTGATATTCTATTTACATAGGATATCTATATGTATAGATCAAAAGATTTCGTAGATTACGGAGGAATTTGCGGGATATGTCAGGCAAAGTTTAAAGTAATAGATACGATATGATATGATTTAGCAGATACGCTAAGATATGAATTTTGTCTATACACTACTCATGCAATTAATGTAGTAAGACGTGTCTAGACTAATAATGATAAGTAGGTAATTTCATAAGGATGATAAGCAGATGATTTTCGACTAGAATGATAAGCAAAACTTTTGACATGCAGACACGGTAGAAGTCCAGACTCACTAATGCATCCTAACGACTTATAAGTTAGACCCATTAATGCAGACCTGGTTCGCTAAGACCACCGCTCTGATACCAACTAAAAGGACCCGTTCATATACATTATAAACGATTCACAATAGTTGATTACATTGCGAGGTATTTGACCTCTATATGATACATTTTACAAACATTGCATTCGTTTTTAAAAGACAAACTTTCTTTACATCAAAAATTGACAGGCATGCATACCATTTCATAATATCCACTATCCAACTATAAATTTATTTAATAATAATCTTTGATGAACTCAATGACTCTAATGCAACGTTCTTCGAAATATGCTATGAAAGACTCCAAGTAATATCTTTAAAATGAGCAAATGCACATCGGAAGATTTCTTTAACACCTGAGAATAAACATGCTTTAAAGTGTCAATCAAAAGGTTGGTGAGTTCATTAGTTTATCATAATCATTTATTTCCATCATTTTAATAGACCACAAGAATTTCATTTTCAGTTCTCATAAATATACGTCCCATGCATAGAGACAAAAATAATCATTCATATGGTGAACACCTGGTAACCAACATTAACTAGATACATATAAGAATATCCCCTATCATGTCGGGATCCTCCTTCGGACATGATATAAATTTCGAAGTACTAAAGCATCCGGTACTTTGGATGGGGTTTGTTAGGCCCAATAGATCTATCTTTAAGATTCGCGTCAATTGGGGTGTCTGTTCCCTAATTCTTAGATTACCAGACTTTAATAAAAAGGGGCATATTCGATTTCGATAATTCAACCATAGAATGTAGTTTCAATTACTTGTGTCTATTTCGTCAAACATTTATAAAAGCACATGTATTCTCAGTCCCAAAAATATAAAGGGTAAAAAGGTAAATGAAACTCACCATACAGTATTTCGTAGTAAAAATACATATAACGTCATTGAACAAGTGCAAGGTTGGCCTCGGATTCACGAACCTAAATTAATTATATATATTTATGTGTTGGTCAATATTTGTCTAACAAATTAGGTCAAGTCATAGTGTACCACAATCCTAATGATCGAGACTAATATGCAAAAGTTAACAAAAGTAAATTTGACTCAAAATAATTTCCAAAAATCTATACATGATTAATATATAGTTTAAATATCGTCGTTTTATATTTTTAAATATTTTTTAAAAGATTTATTAGAGTAAATAATATAATTTATTTATTAATAAATAAAATTTTATATTAAATTTATATAATAAAATATACTTTTATATATATTAAGTAATAAAATTTATAGGGTTCATTTAAAATCATAAAGATAATATGATAGCTATTATTAAAGTAAGTTATTACACGTAGTAAAATATGTTTGTATCACATATTTATTTGATAAAATAATATCTATAATGATAGTAAGTAAAAGTTGTATTATTTTGTAATAATAATTATTATTATAAAAATATCAATATTTATAATCACTAAGATGACATTATGATAAAACGATAATTCTAATTATGATAACTTTAATATTTAAGATAATTTTTAATATTATCTTTAAAATAATAATTCTATTTAAAATTATAATAATAATGATATTTTATAGTAACAATGACATTTCTATTAAAATGATAATTTTTGTTAAAATGATAGTTTTAATACTAACGATACTTTTAATAATAATCGTAATGATAAAAATAATAAGAACGATAATTTTATCTAAATCAATATCTTATAATATTTTAATTTCATCATGATACTCTTACTCATTATTTCCTAATCGTTTCGTTTAATAGCTTTTAGTCGTCTTTTATATCGTGTTCATAATAATGATAATAATAGTAATCAAAATAATTAGGTGTTACAAATATTTGTTTTAATTACACTAATATTAATAATGATAGTTACTATAACATTATTAACGATAATACTAATAATTATCTTAATGATAATATAGTAATAATAATAATAATAATAACAATAACAATAACTATTTTTAAATAATGATATATATATTAATAATGATAATAATAATAATAATAATACTAATAATAATAATAATAATAATAATAATAATAATAATAATAATAATAATAATAATAATAATAATAATTGGATAATAATAATAATAATACTAATTATAACTTTAACGATAATAAAGATATTAATAATAAAAAAAATAACAAATTTTAATGATAAATCCCTTTTATTGATAAAGATAATAATAATCATAATAATAAGATAAAACTAGAACGACGATAAAAACGACGATAATAATAATCGTTTTTAATAAAAATATCGAAAATTCAATTGATTATAACTTCTAATCCGTTGATCGAAACCGTTCGATATCTAAAGGAAAAGTTCTTAATTTTTCGCTAGCTTTCCAAGGACATGCATATCTTATACCTTATCTCAACCGCAAGTGTAACTAATTCAAGATTCAACCTAAACTGTCTAAGGGCAATATCAAAAGTACAAGCATGCATAATCCTAAATACTCGAGCACTAGTCAGGGATATACTATTAGTATGTAAAAGTTAAATTATGACTACTCACGTATCAATATTGAGATTCAATATTGCAGGAAAGGTACGTAGATGCAACGGAAATGATAAACACTATATTGACCTCACGAGCATACCCATGAACCATACTCACTCACCTCCATAGCTATAACCCATAATTTCCTTAATCCTATCCTACTCGAAAAACAATTTCGAAACCACTCGGACAGCACTCCGTCGTAATATTTTATGTATACTAATAATATCTTGAAATAATACGGAGTAAATATATATATGTAAATCGATTGAGAGAGTTTAGAGAAAAATATTTTCAAGTTTCTATGAAATAATAAAACCTATTGAATTCTATTTATAATAGATTTTTGAATTATTAAAATGAATTATTAAAGTATGAATTATTAAAGTGAATTATTAAAGTATGAATTATTAAAGTGAATTATTAAAGTATGAATTATTAAAGTGAATTATTAAATTATGAATTATTAAAGTTAAAGTAAAGTAAAAATAAAGTAAAGGTAAAGTTTAAGTATAGTAAAAGTATAAAACTATGTACGTATAATACGCGTATAAATATATATAATATTAATTTAAATCGTTATATATATTTAATAAAATAAAATATAAATATCGTTATCTTTATCATACTAGTTAAGTAATGAGTTGTCAAAAGTGGTTCTAGATATTTATAAAAGTTATATACGTTTTAATAATAAAGTTCTTTTTAAACTGAAAACGTTTTTGTACGTTTGAAACTAAATAGATCAATCGAGTCTTTATGAGATTCAATCTTCCACTATCCTTTGTCTAGTTCTCAATGATTGACAATTTGTTCTTATTTATAAATCACTTTACCATTTTCCGAATATTGTTAAAATGGAAAGATTTCTCAAATCAACGTGGGCCTTTCAACAGAGACTTGTAATCATAATTCAATATATCTGATAATTCAATCATTTGATCTTATCTTCTAATTCCATTGATAAACATTTTGAAACAGATACAATCATATAAAGTATTTAATCTAATATTTTGTTTACGTTTCAATTTATAATATATATACACATATACATATATAATCATATTCGTTTAATGGTTCGTGAATCGTTGGAACTTGGTAGAGGTTGAATGAATGTATGAACATAGTTTAAAAATCTTGAAATTTAACTTAACAAATATTGCTTATCGTGTCGGAAACATATAAAGATTAAAGTTTAAATTTGGTTAGAAATTTCCGGGTTGTCATAATATACAACCCGAGTGAACAATAATTCAATAAAATTTACACTCAGAACTTTTTTAGTCACTATTAACAAACACAGTAAGTGATCAAATTCTGTGAAGGCTAGGCTTAAGCTCTTCCACAAGAAATTCACGTACCCTGGAGTCCTTTTTTATCCAATTGTTTGACAGCTACAAGTAAAAAAAAAAATGAATCATTACACCATAAAAAACCAAACAGACCAACATCTCGCGCACCATCTACGTTTCAAATACGTTAAGACAGTAACATTTACGAAATGTAGTTGGGTTGCGAATTCGCGTAAGTCTTTTGATGTCGATCCACTTTTCACCTATGATGTTTCCTCATTTCAATAATCGAAACAAGATCCTTGAATGATACTCGCTTTGCAAATTCACAATGAATATTCACTTGCTTCAACTTAACACATAATCATATTGCTCACCAAATCATAATTATAATTAGAATTTTAATTTTAATATCATATTCTAATATCATAATATCGCAAGAAATCATAACCAACCAGGAAATGTTTTGCATCTCAATCAATTAACCAAAATCATAATCATCAAATTTATAAGCATCCGAAAATAATTTCAAAATAATACAACTTGGATTATTAAAAGTTGAATAGATATACACAGCTGGAAGGCGATTACTACCCCTAAGTGCCTGACCCGATTCATGATAAATCGGAAGGTGATTACTGCCTTCTTAAAAATACTACTATTAATTAGGTGTTCAATTCAGCTGTTATCTTCTTCGACATATTCATCAGCATATGTCAGACAACAGATGAAGCAACATAAAAAATATCATGATGAAAATAAACACTATTTTGTTGACAAACCTGAAATTGACCAAACATGTAGTAGTAATGACAATGAGGCTTCCCCGAATAACTTTATGATGTGGTGGAAAATCAAATGGTTCCTGCAAAATAACTAATGCGCTCTGGAAGAGTCTTAAATGATTGTACCATCAGGTAAACCTTCACATCCAAGATCATACGATCTAATGCTACACGCATTTTTGACAGATGAAGATCTTCACTTTATAAAACCTGAAAGAGAAACAAGTGCAAGATATAAGGAAGTTTAAAAAAACAAATCAAACTTTGGTATTCTATCTACTCAATACAAATATATATACCGAATCATAAAGAGTCAATACTCATTGAGTACCCAATAAGATTGTTAGACCAAGTAACATTGAGTTTGCTAGAGATTTGTCCGTTAATGTAGGATACGATAAAAATAAAAATAAAAATAATAACAAAAAGCCTTAAAAAGATTAGTAATGGTGGCTTCAACTATAACCCCAGCTCTCTTTATTGGTCTGAGGAAGACTTATTATAAATTCATTGAATGAACAATTGAAAAAAAGAAATCTTTCTGTGAGATTCCAGGTATTCTATAGTTCCTTCCCGCGTCAATTGCCAATTCTTGGTCATTGAGATTCATGGGCGATTCGTTTTTCTTTGGATCTAGTTTTGATAAGGCTAGTAAAACATTGGTTTGTTCGGATTTGTCAAAAATTGCATAACCTGCAATAATCGTTCTATTGAAGAATGAATGTCCCGAAGATGTAAAAGAATGACTTTTCTTAATAATCATGCAAAATTGAAATAAAAACACAGTACAAAACTGAAACATGTATCACGAAACTTCGAGAAAAGGGTATCTACCTGACCCGACCTAACCCATTTAGACCTGACCTGTTTGACCCGACAAAATAGCCTGACCCGTTCAAACCACGACCCGTTTCATCCTAAAACCCGTTCGGGTCCCGACCCAATCCGACCCGTTTGCAAGGTTTACTCACTTCTGACCATATTGGTGGCACTGCTTTTGGAGAAGACCCTTATGTGTTGGTCAATGTTAAATCCCCGTCCGCTTCATTCACTTCTTGTATAACCTTGCTGAAATCCGTCCAGGAGGAATAACCTGCAAACGATGATGTTCATATTCTTTACAACATTTAGAAAATATAAAGTAAATCTAAACAAAAAAAAACACTAAAATAAATATACAATTTGCATTTTGTAATTTACACACCCTTTTTTTCTACATAGATTAGAAAATGGCCCGTTCCAAAGAAAAGGAACAATCATCACCTTGTCGATAGTAAAGAAGGCTTCTTCAACCCCGTCACCATGGTGAATATCAATATCCACATTTTTAAGTTAACATTACAACCATAAACTCTAAAATAACGATATAAGTTGTAACTTATGTGCTACATCAGTTTAATAAAGTCCTAAAAAAGTTAATAATTTTCTGACACACCCATCCACGTCCATGCCAAAACCGCCCTAGACCTATCACAAGAAAGTAAATCAGGCTCACTTAGTGACCCACTCATGTAGTGGCCTAACCAAATGATTTAACCTCCCCAAGAAAGTTTTCTCACAAATCAAGTTCTTACGTGCTTAGATATGGAATATAACTATAAGTTAAGTACATAAAATGTACTCCGTAAGTAATTTATAAAGTATGAGCCATACCTTTTAACCATTATAACCTTTCTTCAAATTCGTATGATTCCATCATAATGTTACACCCTGGATCAACAAATAATTAGAGAAGTTCTTGATCAATTAATGGAAAATAATGTACAGTAAATCTATTAATGGTACTGTATTAATGGAAAATAATTTGTGTAGTAAAGCTATTAAAGCTATTAATGGAAAATAATTTGTGTACATTAATGGTACTGTATTAATTTATGTTCACTAAAGCTACTAATTAAAGGTACATTATAAGTAATTAAAATGATACACCATCGTTATGTCTAAAAACCAGCATAGCATCTCAGAATTAAAATATCAGCAACCACTAAACTGTCTGAGCTATGTTGCATGGTGGTGTGTTCACATACTTGGGACAATAACACTAATAATGGTGTTAACGTCATGCAATCTTTGCTGCAACAAAAATTGTGAAAGATACTATTATCCTAAGTCCGATTTGTTGTCCCTTATAAGGAACAACAGTCCTTTAGCTTCTACGAAATTGTAGCATATTTTGAAGTAAGTTCTCAGAGAGGTATCTCTGATTAACTACCCTTAATGAATATACTCTTACTCATAATCTTAATTATAATATCTATATCAAATTGTTGAAAATATCAAGTATCCTAATAGGAGAGTTTACATAACTACACATATAGCGTTACAAAAAACCAAATAAGAGTAAACAAATGCATTGCACCAGATATAAAGGAGGGGAAGAGGCCACAGATTCATAGCATGATCCAAGAAAGTTATAAACTAAAATAAGCCAAAGCAATATGAAACTTACAGGATATATCTCTAAATGAACTTGCCACGTTGACAACTTTCTCTTTCCAGGACGTAATGTCTTTGAAATATTGTCAGATTCAACACCTGAAAGTTAACTAACAATTGTTGAAATGCAGAAGCACCAATAAGTTGCATCACAAGTCAGTTTGTAAACACCACATCATCTTGGAATCAAAAAGCTAAAATGAAAAGATGATCAAGAAAAGAAAAGGAATAATACCTTTTAGTCTTTTACAACACGTTTATGAATAGAATGATGAATTGATGGAATCACCTCGGAGAAACATCTTGCTAATGAACCTATCTATGTTAAAAATAAAGTGCTTTCCTCTTCGTCTTTTCATGCCTTTTCAGATCAAAGAGATGTATCAAATTGTATTCTGATTGTAGCAAAGAAATGTATCAGATTGTATAGAGTAAATAAGTAAATAAGAAAATAATATGCAACATCTTATAAAATCCAAAAACACAAATGCATTGATAAATTAGTACCTGGGAGTGCTTTCGGACGCATTTGGATACTGAAACGGTTCTGAAATCATATCATTAGTTGTAGAACCTTGACTATCAACTGACCCGTAAAGATCGAGCATGAATTTATTGTCAATTTACATTGACCTTCAGAAAACGATTCGCTTCCTTCTTTTGATTTACAAAACTATGAACTTGTTGGTTACAATTCCTAAGTCATATGTATTTGTATGATAATTTACTTGTAAAAAAAAAGGTGAAGAAGAGAAAGGTATACATTGAAATCAACGGTCTGTACAGCTAATTGCACATGTTAAACACAATAATTATCTTCATATAGCCTACTGATTTGAGTGGATTTGCAAAATCGATCTTCAAATAGCCTGATCAATTAAACCCTAAAATGAATTTATGCTATTTGGGGAGAAAAATTTAGGGCTGCGCTAACTGCAGTTTTTTTTTATTTTTATTTTTTCTCGCAGTGTGTGTTGAATGAATTAGATGTGCGTTAACCCCTAATTTTGTTCTTCTAACCCGTGTAATTTTTCAATAAAGATCTAGGGTGTTTTAGTAATCAAACAATTAAAGGCCAAGATTATGAGGTCATTAGAATGATTAGGAAAAAATTAAGGGCTAAGATTAAAGATGGTTAATTAAATGGATGGCTAAGATTAGTTTAGGCTCCTTAAAATGACCTATAGATATAGATTATCATGCTAAACCTTTAATATGTTATTTTTAACATTAGAAACAAGTTTCAAATAATTCATAACTAGTTAAAGACCCGCGAATTCGCAGGATGCTTTAAAAAAATTATAGTAAAGTAGAAACAGAGTTTTTATAACTTGGTTTTCGATTGTTATAGCAAAGAATCAAATGTTTTTTTTTTTGTCAAATTCTTCGGGAGCTATAAACAGATTAGCAAAGTAATATAAATCATAAACAACTATGAACAAGAATTAAAAAAAAAATAGTTTACATAACATAAATCAATCAAATTACTAAATTAAATTTCATGTAGCATCAATATAACGTTTGAAATACTGATAAACAGAGTTCATAGATCATAACGTGACTTAAATGTGCACTACAAAATAGAATAATAGAGTTCAAAGATAGCCCTCTAAGATGGTTTTAATTAAAAAATAAATGAGCATAACACTAACGTTATACAAAATTGTTGAAATCCACAGCATATGATGTACTCTACCACATTGTGTGCATAATGCCAACAATGGTTTCTGAAAACTCGCAACACTCTTGTATGAAAGCTACTAAATTTGTCAGGTTTTTAACCCCATATACATCTGCACCTTGAGTACCTATTTGAGAAATGACTCAACCAGCAAAAAAGAATTATCGTTATACCCTCCTGGTAGCATACTTAAAGTCTGGCTCTGTATATTTTTAGAAAAGGCAAGCTTCTTATTATTAAGTATCCAATGAAGATATGCACAACCATACAATAGCTACACATTGTATGTACAAACTCATGAATATACATAATAAAATATTTACATTATCTTTCTACATTCAAAAGATAGCAATTTGAAACTCAAATAGGCAGCCCCAAATTAAAACCTACTCAGAAGATGAAATCTCATCTACTTGAACAAAATGGTAACAAATAATCAAACAAGAAGGTTCAAGAGGACATTGAAAAGTGTACCCCTAACAAATAATAAACCCACCGATGTACAAAATGATAAAGAAGTCGAAATCTTTTTTAACTTTTAGGGTTCTATCATCATTATAAAGATATACTGGGCTACTTTATAGAAATAGCTCATATTTGTACGTTATACGCACAGATAAACAACATATGCTCGGCGAGCTGGTTTAATTACATCAATTTTACCTGTGCTTCAATGATTCCTTGAATAACATATACTCCATTGATTCTTCGCTTCCAATAAAGTTCCATAATACACAGTTTTTAAACGTAAAATTAGTTTAAATAAAAATAATATCATAATTTTACTTATATAGACCTAAACCAGCCCAACCCAAACAAGATCAATTAGTGTCACTATAAGTAGTACTCCGTATAAATTTTTTGCTTTGCAGATAATCCGAGTAAAATCTATCACGAAGCTTTCAACTTTATTAACCTTGAATGGGCCAATTCTCTAAATTTACAGGTTCCCCCTTTTTAGCATGATTCTCATTATCTACTTCAATTACTGGACCTATGGATGCAACTGTCTTAAATCTAAACCCTAAACCTAAACTCTAAACCCTAAAATATAAACCCTAAACCCTAAATCTAAACCATAAAACCTAAACCCCAAACCTAAACTCTAAACCCTAAAAACCATAAACCCTAAATATAAACCCTAAACGCTAACCTAAACCCTAACCTAAACCCTAAATCTAAACCCAAAACCCTAAACCTAAACTCTAAACCCTAAAATATAAATCCTGGACCCCAAATCAAAACCCTAACCTAAACCCTAAATCTAAACCCAAACCTAAACTCTAAACCCTAAAATCTAAACCCTAAATCTAAACTCTAAACCCCAAACCTTAAACTCTAAACCCTAAAATCTAAACCTTAAATCTAAACCCTAAACCCTAAATCTAAACCCTAAACCTAAACTTTAAACCCTAAAATCTAAACCCTAAACCCTAAATCTAAACCCAACCCTAAACCCTAACCTAAACCCTAAATTTAAACCCAAAACCCTAAACCTAAACTCTAAACCCCAAAATCTAAACCCTAAATCTAAAACCTAAATTCAAAACCCTAAACCTTAAACTCTAAACCCTAAAATGTAAACCTTAAACCCTAAATCTAAACCCTAAACCCTAACCTAAATCTAAACCCAAAATCCTAAACCTAAACTTTAAACCCTAAAATCTAAACCCTAAACCCTATATATAAACCCTAAACCCTAACCCTAAACTCTAAAACCTAAAATCTAAACCCTAAATCTAAACCCTAAACCCAAAACCCTAACCTAAACTCTAAACCATATAATCTAAACCCTAAACCCTAACATAAACTCTAAACACTAAAATCTTAACCCTAAGCCTAAACCCTAAACCTAATCTCTAAACCCTGAACTCTAAATCAAAAAATCTAAACCCTAAAACTTAAACCCTAAACCCTAACCTAGTGAACTTTATAAAATAAATAATATATTCAAAAGGGTGGTGAACAAATAATACCAACTCCACCAAACTTCTTCTAATTACTTGATATTCTAAATCTTCTGAAGCTCAAGAATCCCTTGCCAACATGACTAAAAAACAATCCCAATTTTATGTTCTCTGCAAAGACATAGAAACATTCATTATTATTAATTGTTGTTTATGATTCTATATAAAAAAATAAATAAGGACAAATTGTAACAGTCTCAAGCATATGTTATTCCAAACTATTGCAACCTCAATTGAAACTGTATTATTTCCGAACACGTTCTCAAAGCCGCACATCATAACTATACAAATAATTATGATCCAGCACTAAAACCTTCGAAGAACAATATGATTCGATCGTTGTGTCACAAAAATTCTGTTAAATAATCAACATGATGGACGATGATAAAAGTTATAATGATTATGAAATGTACCTGTAAATTGTAATACAGCTAATAAAGTTGTAGTAAAAAACACAAGTGAACTTCGTATATTAGTTGTAGTCAAGTGGACAGAATTGGTTAAGCAGCCCAATAAAAAGGGCTGATGTAAACAAAGGCTGGCATTTGGTTCAAGTACTTGTAGGTTGGAATAAACAGTATGATGATGAACTGGGTTTCGACCCAACGGTGCAGCATTTAGTCCCCAACGCTCATAGTTGTCATCGTCATATTATGGTAATTTGTCTATTAGAGCGGGAAATACTTTACATCAGTATATCTAAAATTTTCCTTCTACACGCAATACTTAAATTTATCACAAACTATGTTTACTTGATATGTAATATCTGTGTAGTTTTGATAATTTACTCGACCCCAGAGCAAAAAATGATGATGAATAAGTAGCTTCTTGCCAAAAGAAGCACACCTCGTGCTGCAAACAAACAAAAAAGGAAACAAGACGCTACAAACTCTTGAATTTTTCACCTCCAATTGTGAAAAACTGGAACTGAAGTTGAAGACATCAATCTATAAAGAAACCTGAAAATACATCAAATGTATTACGTTAGGAGTCAGTCTGTTAAGATACATTATTTGTACAATGAACAAAATAATTTGGAGTAAATCAACAAGTATGGGATTATATTTTAAAACCTACCATAATTAACATGATAAACAAATTAACTCAACATACCAAACAAATACTCCCCCAAACAATAATAATAGGTTAGATTAGGCAAAATACTAAAGCATTGGATAAAAGACTCATTTCAATTATGTCATACCTGACATAGAAGGTTCATTCGATCACAACTATTTTGTCAAAGGTAACCTTTAACAGGGATATTTTCTTTCATGAGCTTGGCACATGTATATGTCTGCACAAAAGGAAGCACAAATTGACAAATTATGAAACAATAATGTTAATTCACCACAAGTATTAGCTGTTAAAATATAAGCAGAATAATACCTCTAAAATAAGAGAGAAAGTCACCCAAAGTGTACGAGTATCTGTACAAATAAAATCTCCATTAGTCCAAATAAGTATAAGTATAATAAATAATTAGAAGGACCCAAATTTTTCCACATGAAATACCAAATACATTTTAATCCAAGCACATTTTGAACAACCCATATGCCACGTCTACAACTAATTATAATCAATTTTATGAAATCTTCATTCAGTCTACATATACCAGGGCTAACTGCTAAATGTTCCAAAGTTAATTAAAGATAATCTAATAGAGATGACATATGCAACTATTGCATGTATTTATGTATGATTTTTCTATAGATTCTAGAATTATGTATAACTTGGTAATTAAAATGCAATGCAACAAAGGTTAAGGATCATAAAAATAACCATCATATATTTAAAGCCATCATCATTCATGTGAATAAAAGGAATTCAAGACTTAAAAAACTATAAGGAATTTGAAACTAATAATCTTTGATAATCGATAGATGCACAGTAGCAAGAAAGGTGCAACCTGAATAGTCAACCACCGACCGATGAATTCATTCCATCACAACCACCCACACCTTCGTCGACGTCGTCACCGCCGCACGCACAACCCACGTCGTTTATCCGCCTGCAACCCATTCCGTCACACACACCATTTCATCCCCGTTATCGTGTATGTCATTTCCTTTTTCCAACTACCAGGTAAGCGTAACTTTTCTTACAAATGTATACATTTAGGGTTTCGATTTTTGGTCTAAATTTGTCCGTTCACCACACTGCAAAATAAAGGAAATATCATATAGTTATTAAACTGATAACTGATGAACAAAAACTGGAGGTGACAATGTCGACCCACTTAACTATTGAACGGATCAAAATGGGTTATGCTTGATTCTAACAGATCATATGGGTACAATAAAATTATACCTTCAAGAAAAACAGGTCAAATGGACTAAAACTCAACTAAAGTGTATTTCAAATCTACAGTATATTATCCATATCATTTTATTTTAAAACCAAACCCATCTAAACCTGTTGGACAATTTACCACCACTAAGACTAACTGTTGAACTTGGAATTTATATTTCGTCACACAATTTACCTTATGACATAGTAGTAACAAAAATCGGCCAAGATGAACGTTTGAACCGCTTCTGCGAGAAAGACCGTCGGCAACCAAAAGTATCCGCTTCCTAGTAAAAACAGATACGATCCAGCAGATTCATAAACCTATCATTCATCACACAATATAATGCATAAGTTACAGTTTTAGTTGTACAATCATAAATTCACATATAAGCATATATTATGTGTACATAAACAATTGGTTTTAAACCCCAAGGGGTGGCCTAGTGGTTGAGTGCTTGGAAATCTCCAAAGGAAACCAAGATTCAATCCTTACTACCTACACTTTGGGGGCTTGCCTTTCAAAAAAAAAAAAAAATAAACAATTGGTTTTATGTTTATTTGATTATACCCGGATGATCCAGTGAGCACATCCCAAAAACCTTGCAAGGCCAAGTGCAAACACGTAACGTGCAGTAGATGGTTCGATCATCCACACTAAGGAAAAAGATTAAACGAATTACTTTTCTGATTATTAGATTTTTACCAAGTAAATGTATCACTAAAATATGGTACTTTTACAATAAAAGATCCAAACCTTGGTTTTTTGCATCATCATTAGTTGAGGAAGGACAGCAATTGATTCCAAATACACACAAAATGCCCATGAAACTTTGCTCATATGAAAATGAGGAGGACTGCAATTGATTCCAAATATAATCAGCATATTCCTACTAAATTAAGAGCAGGAAAAATTGTCATAGCTAGCAAATAATATCATAATCATAATTTAAATCAAATCAAAATACAGAGTTAAAAGGCAGTATAATAAAATTGAAGGTTAGTTATTAACAATTGCATCGTCTTAGTAAAACTTTAACATATGACCTATGCATAAATAGAATTAAAAAACCAACATAAAAGCCACCAATAATGTGTAGTACGTACTCCTTCTGCAATCTTTTCCTTTTGTTCATCTTATACTAATAATAATAAATAAAAAATTGTCACATGCTGAATAAATAAATGTATATAAACAACGAAAAAAGAATTTAAAGAAATTAGTGTACCTTTTTTTACCTCAAACGCATCGAAACTAAATCTGCTGAATAAAGCAGTAGAGGTATGAACAGATCAATAGTGAAAAAGTAATCCAGTGCTTCACCGAAGCCCCAATTAGTAATTACCTGGCAGGAAAGTTTTATCATAAAAAAAATTGAATTAAAAAAAACACAGATTGAAAATTCAACCTTTTTAAACAATTTATAAATGTGTAACAAAAATTGAAAAATACTATTATCAATAGTCTTCATAAGCAGGTGCACAAAGCTATTCAAAAACTTGCAGATTACAACAAAGATACAAATTCTGAGAAGCTTACATACCTCTTCCATATGCAAAGATATTTTATTTCGACGACTGTTCTGATTGAACAATAACAACATAATTAAATTGAATCTTCTCATTTAGTGAATGTAGAACGATTAGATCTTGGATAGAGTTTTTTTTTTTTTTTTTTTTTTATGTTGAGGAGAGGTACGTGATAATGATAATGAGAATGAGATGTGAGCAAAGGAACCCTAATTTATTTTGTATAAGGAGGGGTATTTTATATGGGAAATTGATTTATTAGCTAATATTTTAAGTGAATGATTAAGGGTCGTTGGATCAAGGGTTAATGTAACGTTATTTTCTAATCCAATGGTAATTAAGGATGTTTTGAAAACAATTATTATGTAATCGAAATTCTCTTTTAATGTATATAGTGAATATAGTGAATAGTGATAATATAATAATAATAATATATTTTAAATTTAACAAAAAATAAATAAATGAATTGCTATTGAATTTATATTAAAGTTTACACTCAAATATCAATAAATCATTAAACGATTATGCCTCTGCGTATACAATAATTCTGTGCCTAAAACAGAAAAAGATAAAAACAACAAGAACTTACTCAACTATTGCAAGGATCTTAATAAATTGTTTTGTATTTGTTTAATAATAGCGGCGTAGGGATAAGTCTCATGGCATGAATAGGTCTAAATACCTATAAATATATTGTCTCATATTATTTAAATTTTTAGTATGGGACACATTTTTGACCATATTGCACTGGCATCTAAATTTTCAGAATCAACCATGATGATGAGCTATTGATTTAATCTTGGTACTGTGCTAGAGGTTTCAAGTTGTCAATTTTCAAGCTGTTACTTTCAAGCCGTTAATATGTGTATATCATTACATGATTTGATGGAATTCAAATTGTATCTTAATGAAGTGGGAATTTGATGATAATGGGTCTGGAGACAAGATGACCAAGAATGGGTCATCGGGGTATTTTAAGAAAGAAGATAAAGCGTAAAAAGATGAATTTATCTCACATACAATGCAGATGTCAAGATTTAACGGACATTTTTAACGGATGTTTGACAGAGGAAGCATGAGAGCACCATTTTATGAATGAAGGGATCAAGTCTGTAGAAAAACAATATGGACGCGGCTAGAAAACGAGATAAAACCAAGAGACTAACGGATAAAAGTCTTCACTTTTCTTTAAATGATTTACCGAATAAATAGTATTTGTTAATTTCATTCATGCAAAACTTAATTTGATACTTATACTAACAAACTAGTTTAATACCCGCAACCTTGCGGGTTTTGATAGGTTTTTTTATACTTCGAACATTTTCATCAAACTTCAACATACATTATTCACATACCATATACAATAATGTAATGTGTTGTCGTTGTTAATACATCTGACATTGTTTGTATTTGGATACCGCTGATCATCATGCATTATAAATTAGGTAATCGTGCCTTTCCTTTTATTGTACTATGTTGGTGCAATTAGTACTGTTACCTATCTATCTCTACAGAATCATGTTCAATTAAAAATAATTAGTTTTCATCTTTGGAATAAAGATGCATACACCAGTTACTTAGAAACAAATAAATAACCATAAGACCATAATTCAGATCTGTTGAAAAATACATTGTTGGGAAAAAAATAAATTTCAGGACTTTGGACGACTTATCCACATATAGCTTAATGTTGTAATTCGGTTCAAGTATGCACTGATTGCTAACAGAGCCATTGCAAATTGTTTTTTGATGAAACGATTGTGTATTTTGTCAAGAGTAATAGCACGTAAACCATCAGCCTGAAATGTATTAATTGTTAACGTTAGTAAAAAAAGAATAAATAAAAATGCATAGTTAATGTAATTGGATGGGGAAATAATTTATGTATTATGTGTACCAAAAAAGAAAGATCACTATGTATACCTTTTGCATTATTTCTTCCATCGCGCGTAGATTTCCCATTGAAATATGCATTTCACTCATATAATTGTTGATATACGTATCATCACCTGTCTGGCGTAACGCTTCCCCAACTAAACGGGTTGATAGAGTGGACTGAATTTGCGTAAATTGTTTTGTTAGCTCTGTCTCCTGTTTGAAAGTATCATTCTTCAAGTTGATAAGAAACTGGTTTTGTTCGGGTGTTAATTGTAGGTGAACATTAAGAAGCTGTAACAAAGTTAGTATAGCAGTTAATTACTATTAACATACACACACACACACACACACACACACACATATATATATATATATATATATATGTATATAAATAAAAAATGAGTAAAGATAGATTCGTGTATTAATTAAAATTGGTACTGTATATTTATATACTTACATGGACAACGTCAGATGGACGAAAACACCTAACCACATGACACAAAGTTCTGCAGGTGTCATCCAAGTTCCATATAGAAGGTTCAACACATCATCCTTAGATGCAAACTCTCTAAGTAAAAACTTGCTCTTTAGGTGTTCGAAAACAGTTAATATAATATGATGTAATTCTGTTTCTGGTTGGTTAGTAAGCATTGCATTACGAAGGCGAGATATATGATCGTTGTGAACGTTGAACCAACACTTGTAGACTTCACTAAATTTTAGAGTATCTTTAAAAAAAAAATTAACAATACAAAAGTATAAAATTCTTGGTAAACATCATATTTATCTATTATTATAGTAAGTAATAAATAAAACTATACATATATATATATGTGTGTGTGTGTGTGTGTGTGTGTGTTTGTTTGTGTGTGTGAGAGATATTAATAAAAGAAAAGCAAGTTTGCATTATGAATTACATACCAGATTCATTACATTGTGGGAAAACTATTGTTTTATTAGCTAGAATTGATTGCTGTAAAATAAAAATATTAAAGTTACAAAGAACGATTCAAATTTAAGATATTTATAAAAATATATATGTGATTGCAAGTGAAATATTAAATAGACAAACAAAGTCAATATAAATGATTTAATGTATAGTGTACAGGGCCGGATATTGGCCTGTGTTAGCTGTGCTGGCTGCACAGGGCACATAACTTTTAAGGGCCTATAATTTATTAATTGCCCCAATAATTTATAATACCGAATATATATCCAGCAACACCAGGCTAACCCACTATCCGGTAGAAATTTAAAAGCCCAATTCAATTGAATTAAAGCCCACATCCTATTCAAAATCCAATTTCTGAACGAACATTTAGTAGGTTTGTTTGCGCTCCCGTTATTTAATACTGAAGATTTAATATATATCCTAGCGATGTGGGAATAAAGTAAATAAAATGTTTCATTTAATATGGCTCGCATTCTGCAATTTTTTTTTTTTTTTTTTGGAAAAGCAATCAAAATTTCATATATATATATATATATATATATATATATATATATATATATATATATAATTTCATATATATATATATATATATATATATATATATATATATATATATATATATATATAGCCACTCAAAGGACATATTTACAATACAAGTCATGCTGCAAAGTAGCAGCACCCATAAACATTTCATATATAAGGCCTACTATTTAATTAACAAATATAAACAAACACACCTGCTTGTGAATTAGATCAGCATTAGCAATAATGATTTTCAATTTTTTGTTCTCCGACTCTAAATGTTCATAATATGCCTGAACCACAACTTGTATAAAATTAGGTGACAGTTAAGTAAACATTTATAAGAATGTTATGATTTTGAATAGACTGAAAGATGAATTCAATTATAAATGTACCTTTTTGCGCTCTGTTGACCTCTTTACATACTCTCTATTTCGAAGTATTTTTGTAAGTTTCTCTTCAAAAATATAAAAAAAAAAAAGTTTATATACAATAATGAAATTTATTCACAGATACGTAATATATGGAGTTAAAACTAATCAGCTTGTAGGTTCCTATTGATGAGCTGTTTAAATACTATGATTATCTGCGAAAAAAAAAATAAGCAAGTCCATTGTAATGACGATGCCAAACAAAACCTCAACTTATATTCACAGAATACAGAAATCAATTTCTAGTAAGCAACAATCAACTACTACTCCAAAAGCACAATTCTTGGTTGGAAAGGAGTTGCAAACTGTAAAATGTTTGAAAATTAAAGAAAACTTAAGTGATCAGAATAATAGTGTAGAAAATAAACCTTATCTTCGACTCCATTCACAAAACCTGTTGCTGAAGATGAGGAAGGATTTTTTTTCACAGAGTCCATGTTTATGAGCTATGATTCGTGTGTTTGTAATTTGAGATTGTAGTTTTCAGAATGAGGAGTAGTAGTTAGGGTTGAGGAGTGGTTACAGAAGGTAACTGTAAGAGGCACGTTGAATTATTTAAAGATAAGTGAAAAACAAATGTTTCCACTAAATTAGGAGTAGTAGTTAGAGCAAAATTAAAATTTGTAATCTGTAAAAAAAAATTAATGTTACGGTTTAAATAATTATATTTATGATTAGTAACATAGGTACTAAGTTTAAGATATCATAGTTTAGAGTAGTTACTTTTAAACAAAAATGATGGCTTTGAGATAAATGGAGATGTTTAAGTTCCTCATAATTCTGCATCTACAAAACACGTGTATTCTCAATCTAGAAGAAAAAAATGCTGCGTATTTTGTGATATGAAAGATAAATTCTGCAACTTGCATGGCTTAACATTGAAGCTTTGCAGCTTATTTATTAATATTAATCAAACATAAGAAGAAAATCAAAGCCAAACACACCCATATAAATAGAATGAAACTTATATGTTTACATATATCAAATACTTTGTATGATACAATGAATTCATTATACAGAAACAGATTTAAGATTTATTTATGGTGCAGCATAACCAACTGAGCCTGCATCTCTCAATTGCTGAAACTTGGCACTTGTTAAAGAAACTGGTTGAATCCAGGCACATGTAACCTACATAAACATAATAAAAAATAGTAATTTGCATAAAATATTAATGCATATTTAGAACTGTAAATTAATGAAATATAATTAAAACAACAAATCAATCTGATGTAAACGGTAAATCATATAAAGATATTGTAAAGAACAAAACGTAAAATAACTTATACGTTAATAAATAACCTAAAAGGAGAGTCGAAAGGACGTACACTTTTTGAAACAGATTAGTACTCTACGAAACACTTTGAAGGACTTCCTTATACACAACATTCTTTGTTGTATTTGATGGCCTACCCTCCTTATCCAATATAAGCACTTTTAATCCTTTTTTTGTTGTAACACGAGAAATGGCAACATATAGTTGACTTAGAGTGAAAACTGGTTTTCGCAGAAAAAGACCACCATTTGACAACGACTGACCTTGACTCTTGTTAATCGTCATTGCAAAACAGACGGTAACAGGAAACTGACGTCTCCTGAACTTTATCGCGATACTTTTATCTGTCGGTTCAACGATCATCCTAGGGATGTAGGCTAGATTACCAAACGAATGCCCAGTTATGATTCGAGCTTCAATGGTGCATTCAAACAGTCTCACAGCTAATAAGCGCGTGCTATTACATAGACCCTTTGACTGGTCAACGTTACGTAGTAACATGATTGGAACCCCCATTTTCAAGACTAACTTATGATTGGGAACACCAGGAACCTTTAAACCATTAAGGATTTCAGGAGAATAGACTTGTTGCGCAAATAAATCATCAAGTTCATCTGGGCATAGAGTATCAGAACTATAATATACCCTTTCTGAATCACTTATTGCAGACAAAACAAACTCATTAATTGCATCAACCTCCTCATTTGTAGGTGCAAGTACAGCTCTTTCCTGAAAATATGATGGATTACCAAGTTCTTGATGAAGAGAAGGATAAAGTGAATTGACAATGCTTTCAACCGGGTTGTAATTTGACCTGATCAAGACCTCCTCAGGAAATTGCACATCTGCTTCACCATCGTTTGGTAAATTAATCTTACCCTCACCTATGTCTAAGATCCACTGAGCAAATTCCCTAACCTCCATGAGGTCGGAATGAGAAACGCAATTAAGAAGTCTCATATTCTTAGTCAGCTTAAGAACTTTACACTCACGCCATAATTCTGAAGAGTGAAGAGATGCATGGACTGTTTCGGATCTGGTTCCTTTTGTGATAACAGGTAGAATCTGTCGAAAATCGCCCCCTAAAACTACTACTTTTCCACCAAAAGCTTTATCCCTGTTATCTGAACGTATAATATCCCTCATAGTTCTATCGAAAGCTTCAGCACAATGTCTATGCTGCATGGGTGCCTCATCCCAAATTATTAACTTCAACTCATTTAAAAGTCCAGCAAGCTGACTATCTGGTTGTATATTACAAAATGAGTCTTCAACAACATTAATTGGAATGGCAAAGCGTGAGTGAGCGGTCCTACCTCCCGTTAGAAGTAAAGCTGCTATACCACTAGATGCAACGTTAATAACAATATCACCACGAGAACGAAGTGCAGCTCCTAGAGTTTTCCAAACAAAGGTTTTACCAGTTCCTCCGTAACCGGAAAGAAAAAAGGTGCCACCTTCATTTTTATCAACAGCTTCTAGTATTGTATTGTATACACACTTTTGCTCATCAGTCATAGTCGAGAATAGTGTTTCATGTTCTACTTGAAGGCTGTGCATGTCGTAGGACAGCTCATCTTGAATCATCATGTTACACGAGTAGTCAATATACTCGTAATCAGGGTAAGGCATGTTTGCAATATTCTTCAGGCTATTGCCTGAACTATTTAACATTTTTTCAATTTTTGCCAAAGCAAGGTTATACAAAACCTTCTTGATCTGATCTTCATCTACATAAAAAATTATATCCTTTTATTATATTTATTACTTAATTACATAATGTAACTAAATTATATAATGAAAAATTTATATATTAAGTATGTTAAAGAAAAAAAAATATATTGCAATGAATACCTTGATCCAGTATTTGGGTAGGACATTCATGTCTTAGGTCTTCAGATAAAAGGTCGCGAGTTTCATTCCATACACGATCAGCACATGACAGACTATCGGTGGTTATTAATGAAACAAATAAGGATCGACAATAATCACCGGATGCGACTTGGTAAGTCTCGTTTATAGAAACAACATATTCTTGATCATCGTCTAGAAGTCCCATTGCGTAGCAAGTTTCCTTAAATGTATCATATACCACGTCTTTCACTGTCCGTATGTCTTCATAGCAAGTCGGTCCCCTTACTTTGTTAAGAAGTATCCGTAGATAATATGTTTCACCGGACTTAGGGGGAACATAATTAATTCTTCCAACGATCCTCTGATCTTTACGTCTCATCCATTTTCTTGCTCCCTTGTTCCACACATAATGCCTTGGAAATTCAACATATGTATATTTTCGAGCATTTTCATCGATCACATTACACCTCATCCACTCGATGAACTGCGATGTACCAACACTTGGCTTTAAAAGGACACTCTCGACAACTTCATCGTTGTCATAATATATTGGTTCATGATTCGGCAAATGAAACTGGAGCCTATAAACTGCAGGTGTTCTGTGAACAATATCGAAATTGAACAAACGCCAAGATGCCTCACATGCAGATAAGTAACGACAACTATAATAAGTTGCAATCTCATCTTTACTGTTAGAATCTCTCGCATGTGATTTTTTAGCATTAGAATCTTGTATTGCAATTGTAATCCTGTCAGGACCCTTATTAATGTACTTAAATAGATATTTTATTGATCCAATCTGGTTGCACCACTCAACATTGATATGCGCTTGATATTGTTTCAGTAGTTGCTTGTTGTAAGGTACAACATACCTACATTGATAAATAAAAAAGTATATGACAAATAATGTAAGGAACATGTAATGAGATAAAAGATGATAATATAACATATTATAAGAATTAATGAAATCTACAATATATGTTGCATAAAGTACAGTAATACAGATTAATTATATGCCCATATATATACGATTTATTGGATATATATAATGTGCATCAATATGGGATACATTTTTTTAATTACAATTTTTAT
This sequence comes from Rutidosis leptorrhynchoides, assembly GCF_046630445.1. Taxonomy (NCBI): domain Eukaryota; kingdom Viridiplantae; phylum Streptophyta; class Magnoliopsida; order Asterales; family Asteraceae; genus Rutidosis; species Rutidosis leptorrhynchoides. The sequence continues at coordinate 631,301,957 of NC_092335.1, forward strand.
CAATTTATGAAATAAATAAAAGAAATGTTTACTTTATAAAGATTAGAATATCGAATATTGAAAGGTATTCGCATTTGGAGTATCATAAATGACTGGTTGAAGTTTTGTATGCCACACATATGTTGAAATAATATTATAAATGTGTTCAATTAAAATTTTAAAGCAAAAATATATACAACTAACCGGTTGTCGAGGTTAGTGGTTCCTTTCACAACAAAATTACCATCATCACGTATTTTGTATCGAGGATAACCGTCACCATCAAAATGAGTTTCAGAGTGAAAATCCTTCAGAAAATGCTTCGAACGTTGTCCCTTCTGTGTCATACACGGACTGTGTGTATGGTTTGGTCCACACGGACCATGAATCATGAACTCGGATACAATTGAATATAAATCAGGGTCAACATTTTTGTCTGGTAATTCTGCAGTAATAAAGTTGTCAACATCGTCAGGTCCTGGAACATGATCTGTTTTATCCAGAAATAAGCAAATGTGAGCATGTGGTAGACCTCGCTTTTGGAATTCTATCCTGTATAATTCTGCACATATGTAGCAATTGAAAGCGGTAAGTGAACTCATATATATTAGGCTACATCAATTATTTATTTAATAAGTATAATAAGAACGTTTACCTGCCACAACTTTACCAAATATTTTTTCAACCCTGAACTTACGCATAAGAGATTCTAGCTTGATTTTAAAAACACGTGTGCTGATGTCTGGCTTGTCTTCTGGATTTAAATTAAACTCAGATAAGAAACGCAAAATTTCCGGCCATTTTGGATTGCAGGTGAATGTTATAAACAGATCAGGATGTCCGTAAGCTCTAACGATTGCCATTGCATCCATATAATTTTGTTGTAAATACCTTGCACCACCAGTGAAACTGGACGGTAATATCACCCTATTACCAATGTTAGAAGCTTCTTGGTGACCAGACTCCTGGGCATCGTACAAATCTGAACACGGAGATACGCGTAAAATCTTTTGGTTATTTCGGATGTAGTTCAACCGTGTGTTCTCGACCATAGTGTAAGCATCAACAATAAACTGTTGCAACAACTTTCTTGACAACAAAATCAGTGACGTTTCTCCCACCCGGGCTTGTAATCGGTATGCAAAAAACTCTCTAAGTGTTAACTTAATATGACCTGAATCAGTTTCTGCATCAACTCCTCGATGATACACATCAGTCCTGTACCCATCCTCTGTATATGGAAACAGTAACGGATACTGAAGTGCAAGATACCTAATATGCAGCTCACTGATTCGTTTCAACTTGCGAGAACGTGTTTCAAGAATGATGTCTCTCTGGTCTGCTATACCATCTATATCACCGACTACAATAGCCGCGACTTCATTCGCTGTTGGCAAATTGTGGGTTCAACCATCCTTATCTGAACTCCCAATGAGTTTTATTCTAATAGGTTCTTCTTCGTTAAGAGTAAACCGATCTCTGGCCATACGGAATTTTTGTACCAGAGGGTTTGTAGCATCAAGTAATCCTTTTAGTTCATTGAGTGTACTAAATTCAATTGAATATGGATTCGAACAACTATTAGCGGTTCGAGAACTGAAATATAATGGAAGACAAATTAAAAATATTATAAAAAATATGTAATATGAAGTTAACATATTGTTAGAACAAATCAATACCTATACGCATTAAATCTGTTTTCCGACTCATTAGCTGTATCATATATGTAGAGTTGACAGTACTTTACTATTTCTCCTTGTTCTGGTAGCAAGCTTCCAGCAAGATGGTAATTTTGGCCATACATTCGATAAACATAAGGTCCACGACCGGAGTTGATCTTATGATCAATCTTCCCTCCAATAGAGGTGAAGCTAAACATCATATTGTAGCGCCGAATATTTTCAACAAAGTTTTTACTTTTTGATGAGTCGCCTTTATATAAATCCAGTAGATATTGAGGTGGAGGTATCAAGTTGGGAACTTCAACCTTACCATGTATAAACAACACAGTGAATACATCTTTGACCGAAAATTAGTGTTACCACGCATAGCCTCGGATTTCCAAAGTCTAGCTTTACATGCAGTGCATACATAAACCGGATCTCCTATATCTAACTATTCTGAAATATAAATGGGATTGAATCTAAGTTATATATATATATATATATATATATATATATGTATGTATATATATATATATATATATATATATATATATATATATATATATAGTATTTTAACACTAATGAATCATGTAAACAACACAATGAATATAAATATAAATTATAAAAAATAAAATTACCACCACACATCCCTTTGAAGTTGTTACTCTCTATACTGTTCAAATCGTATGAGTTCTTTAGAGAATGTGACAAATTAAGAGGCATAATTTCATCATCAGTAAATGAATAACTCACAGGTCGGCCTCTACATTTCCTCAAATATTGGTTATTAGATGTAGAACACAAACCTGACAAGAAAAATTAGTTAAGCATTTGAATACTGATATCACCAATATAAGTAATATATTGATATATGTAATACATTTATTTTAATAATTAGAAGAAAACAGTATGTGTATACCCCGTAACGTAGACTGGTTGGTGAGTGCAGAAGGAAGTTTAGAAGGATCAACATCAGGTGTGCTTAATTTATATCTGGATCTCCTGTCTTTACTTGAAGGTTCAGTTTCTACAAAAGATGATGTCGATATTGTTTGTACAGATAATTGATAGTGAAGTGTTTGATTAAGGAAATAAAAGATTACAGAGTATGTACATATGATAACTACAACTATATATAGCTGTTATGATGTTATGAAAAAGACAAACTAACCATTTGTTATATGCGACAATGGTAAAGTACTCTGTAATTCTGACTGACTGACATTAGGCGTATACAAATGAGAATTGATATCGTCATTTGAACCTAAGTATGAAAAAACAATATATACATGCTTATGCCTTCATAGACAGTACATATGTATGTATTGGTGATTGATGTTAAAGTATAATAAATATAATTTCATTTATAACATACATGAATTACAAAATGCAGATGATCCAGCGTTTGAGATGTTAAAAGACATGGGTTCATCAGATATATTGTATTTGAAATGACGATCCTTACGAATCAAATGAATATTTTTTTTCTTAGACTTAGAGGGCTTTGGTGCAGCTGAACCGAAATCAACTATAATACAGAATAAGTACAGTAAGTTTATAAATGAAACACATATGTTGAAATGAGAAAATGAATATAAGTATTGAAGTTGGAGAATTAGTTTGTAAAAATAAATGTGTGACAGAGACATAGTGCACAACATACTAACCGTTTGTAATGTCAGATAAAGGAGTATTTTGAGTGGTTGGAATTGGAGAAACAACCTGTGAACTGTAATTAGGTGTATCGTTTTTAATGTTGTGACCTGTAAGTTGAAAATTAGATTGTCAAGTAATGATCATATATTGTAATTTAAATTAATAAAACTAAGTTGAGTTAAAATTATGAGACAAAAAATTACAAAATATATACATTTGGATTAGTTGAGGACTTTCACCAAACACATGGTGATCAATGATGTGTGTATTAAAACATACATATGGGATAGAAACAGAATGAATTGACAATGAATAGAAATTATAATAATATATGCTTACTTGTTGGTGAGGATTCCGAATTACTAAACAAATTACATGGTGACTGGATTCTGATTTCATGAGTTTCGTTTCCTGTGGCTGTAGTGTTCTTCCTGTGTTCTTCCTTTTCTTGGAACCATTAGCCGATGACGATCCTAATTGTTCCACAAGAATTGAATGTAAATTGTAATAGGTTAAGAAAAATGATTGAGGATGATTGTTTAATAGGATGGCATTAAATTGATAACAATTTGAGAGAATTTGCGATTTGATTTTAGGGCAGTTATGAATATGAATTTTGAATGTTTGAATTTCATCGATTATGGTGAAGTCAAAGAAAAGAGTACAGTAAAAGTTTAAATTAGAAATTAAAATTATGGGCTTACAATTTAAAACTAATGGGCTTGTAACATATTTGGGCTTCCAACAAAAGGTTACTATGTTAAACTCGCCACAACAACAAAAGGTAACTGTTTAGTATGTAGTGTGCTAAATTAGAGTTATAATGATGAAGAGTATTTAGTCAACAAAGTTAGGTAATTTAACATAATTTTAACAGTTGTCTTTATATTTTAACACATTGGTTATATGGTGTTGTTCACAACTTTGAGTTAAAATTTCGTTGAATATCTTAGATAGACGACTTAAAAAACATATATAATTGTTAAACCCTGCTGTACATAACAGATTGTAAAGAAGAACACAAGTTGCCTTTCAAAAAAAAAAAAAAAGAAGAACACAAGTTGCAATCGACCTCCTGAATTTATGTACAAAATAAAGGAATTTAAATCAAGTTACAATGGTCTGGCCGTTGATCAGCTTATTGTAGACAAATTTCATTACGAATATGAAGTTGGAATTCGGTGTTGAAGTAGCGACAGTATGTGTTACAGAATAAAGTGGGAAGATATATTAAGAGTCAGGTACAGTTAGGATATCAACAAATTATCAAATTTGTTAATCAAAATAGGCCATTGATCATACACTAATTGGGCATAACCATATGTTGGGCTAAATAGTTACATTATATTTGTTTAGATTAATTATGGCCCAACAAAAAAATTATTGTGAAAGATAATAAAATGTACAGGTAACTAATATGCGCATATGCAAATCGACATTCGACATTCATTCTTATTCCAAAAAAAAAAAAATTTTCTTAGTATAGACTGAAGAACAATTTGATTATTATAATATAAAACGGTATAAATGTTTAAGTAGAGTTATATAAATTTATGACTTCATAAAAAAGAGACAACATAAATAGTAATTAAAACATCAAAAATGAGTCCAACATTGTTAGGAGTACTGAGAATCATGGGATTCTACTGTTTACATCGTTATTTTTATTTTGGCGGAGGAACATTAAACTGCTTCATTAAGAATAATAAGCAACGTATTCGGATTCATCCCTAAATTCCATATACAACACAATTTTTTCATTTATTGTGAGTGCTCGTCCAACCAAAGAATTCCAATCATCCTCGTATTTAAGGACTTTAGCTGGTAGGTTAGCATTTTCGAAAAACCAAACATCTTTGTGATGATCAGGTATATCTTCTTGAAGAAATTTTAGAATATTGCGTAACTGAAAATTGGCAACATTATTCAAACAATACTCCATCTCAACCATCAGAGTATTTCTTGAACTGACTGTCAAATGCACCACCATAATGAATTTGTAACATAACATGAGTTTGAGCCATATTCGTATGATATCTATAGCTTTATCTATATTTCAATAAATTTCAAGTGTTAGATGTCTCATTCAATGTGAGAGAGTGTTGTATATAAAGATGCATAATTAATATACTGAATATAACAGTTGTCCATTGAATGTTAACAATATATTTCTAGTTTATAGGATCTATGTGGCCAGAATATGAGTTGAATATTTAAGTAGGCGATATATGTGATAAAGTAAAATACAGGTTCAAAGTATGAAATAATCATAAAGATGTTATATTTGGACATGTGAATGATAAAAAAAATTTATACTACAAAGTTAAAGTGGATGTTTATTTACACAATCGTGAAATAAATTGAAGCATACAAAGAAATTGAAGTTACATAGATAAATATCAACATGCTGGATTAGAGATAAAATAATTATAAAGATATGCAAGCAGTTTCGTTGCATAATTTGGTAACATATACTAATATTACATTGTTATAGTTGTTTAGTTAATATATCTATAAAAAAAATTTACCTTTTGTACAAGTATTCAAATATAAATAAAGATAAACAATTGCAACAATATTAACAGATAAAACTTCAAATATTAAATTAGATAAAACTTCAAGAAAGATTCGGGTTACATTCTTATTTGAAATGTGAACACTTCCTAGCATGAAAACACAGAAACGACAAGCTAACATTATAGTTAACGAAAAACAAAAGAAATCGTAGAACACGAGGTGGCAGCATCCTTTATGGTCTTGAGAACCAAAAAGTTTGATGACATCTTTATTCAAACGGTTTGCAAAACAAAAAAGGAAACGTTCTCAAATGCTGGAAGTGTTATACGACCTAAAGAGTCTCCATTTTCGGAATTTTTAGAGCAGCCTGTCCATCAGATGTGCCTGCAGTAGGTGTTTCAAAATCTTCATTAGGTGCTGGTGATTCAGATTTCCTCTTGGTGTCCATCGGGCTTGGAGTAACAAACTGAGTTGATGACTGAACATCAATAGTATGAGCATTCTGCATAAGATGCATACATGTAGGGTGATGGCAAAGTTTGTTGTAAGTCTAAATGAACCAGGTATATAAAAAATAATGAGTGAATTAAAGAAGATAAAGTACCTTAGAGGGTGTTACTTCATCAGTAGGTTGAACACTTGGTCCAACATCCTTCACAACTTTATTTTGAACAGCATTTTCAACTTCTTTTCCCACAGCATCATCAACACTTACTTCAACTCCTTTTTGAACAACAGGTGCTTTAAGTTTAAGTGAACGATCAATAACATCAATAATGTCTTGAGAGTCAGTTACATCGTAAACTGTTATCATCGGACTGTTAAAGCGAGAACAGACATCTGTAATACGGAGCAACCAAATGTAGGTAGCATCAGTAAGGTCATACAACTCTAGGGGCATTTTCATAGGGTCATCACACTGCAACCACTTTAACGCCTTTTCTGTTAACCATTCAACAGTGTTGTGCAACATCTTTGCTATTTCAGATTGAAATAATGTGACACGAACTTGACCAGTTAAGTCTCCAACATAAACAGACAATCGGATGCTGTTTGACATTTGAATAGATAAAAGAATTCGTTAGTGGCCAGTTGTAGATATTTTCCTTAATAAATAACTGTGAGTGTATGGCATAAGTTTATGTATGTGTAATGTAAAAAGTAGCACCTTGGGATAACTTCAGTAACAGGTCCGCAATTGTCACACTCATACTATCGAGAAGACAAATTTTCTCCAAATTTAGGACCAGCATACTTGTTGCAATGTTTACAGATTAAAGATAGCCAACCTTCTTCTTCATCAATTACACAAACTTCTCCTTTAACAACATACTTGTTAACCTGTAACAAAAGTCAAAAGGTTTTAGTGTATATGTATGTTAAAATAAGTAATAAATTGTTAAGTATTGTTATGGTTAGTTAATCAAAATGTACTATATATAATATGTTAGATTCTACCTGACTAATGGTCTGCAAATCTTTGCAAAATACTGCAGTCCTTTTGGTCCACATTTTCATCTCACTGTCTAATTGATTCGAATGTTCTGCAGGTGCAAATGTAACTGGATGGACAGTTTTAACGGTAATAGTATGCTACAATGAGAGACATAAAGCGATACATAAGTGCATGATAATACAATCGTACATACAACACAGAATGATTTAATTATGGAATATAAAAAGGCTAAGTATACCTGATATGGAGCAGTGTGTGAAGTTGTAGTTGGAACGTGATAATCGTCAGTAACCTCAGCCTTGAGCTTGTCATCAATGCGTTTAAACACGTCCATATCATCAGTGACATTCTCAACCGTGAAACCAAAGTAGTTAAAGAGAATGTTGAAATTAGTAACCTTTATGTGCCACACATAAGGATTCATCAAAATTTTATTAAACTCGGTTGGTGATTGCAATGGGGTATCACACTGTAAGAAAATAATTATATCATCCAGTAATAGAAACTCATGTATGCCAATGTATGTAAGTTATAGAATTATGTTATGCAGCAAAATAATATTTTATCAAAAAAAAAAACCTGCTGAGCTTTTTCGCGTAACCAAGCAACGCTTTTCTTAATCATCTTAGATAGCTGTGAGTCGAACAAAACCAATGTACACTCACCGGAGGCTTCAGCAACTCTGATAGTGGTGCGGATCCTGAATAATGTTAGGATAATTGATTTTCAGCATGGGATCATTTAATATAAATGAATAAAATATATTAGTGAAATAATGATGGTAATAATTTGAATTAAACAGTCTGGTAAGTCATGCACCTAGGGAAAACATCAGTTGTAACCCCACATATTTCACATTCGAAGCTTTTTTCCTTAGTCTCAACACATAACCTTGAATTAACTTTTTTGTTACACTTCGTACAAGTGTTAATGAACCATCCTTCGTCATCATTGATTTTTTGTACTCTTCCTCGCACAATGCAACTCATAACCTAAATGGCAGGATACAAAAAGTAAATAAATTAAGTGAGTAAGATAATGTATATAATATTGTTAGTTAGTTTAAAATTTCTTGAATATAGATAACAAAAAAAAATTTATGTCGACTTTAGATATATTTAGCACAATACCTGTTTACTATTAACAACCTCAATGATCGTCTTAGGTTCATGTTTTGAAAACATCTCAATAGCAGTTTTAACAACAGTGGCAATCTGGATATGAGCTAGTGGATTCACACGACTTTTCGAGTTTTCAGCTGCCATGTCAAACCTGCAATATTACCATTTAAACAATATGAATTAGGGATTTGAATATAGTTTATTGAATTAGAAAGAAATACAAGTTATAGTTAAGTGAAACTTACTCAGCCTTATAGGTGCGAATACGGGTCACATCGTCATTAACAAATAAATGACATCCCCATAACTGATTGGATACCTGGGGGAATCCTGAAAAGGAAAATAAAAGTGAAGGTTATGTAAAATTATAAACATTCAGGATATTATAAGTAGAGTAATTGAAGTCATTGAACTGTGATATACCTTTCCAGTCACGCACTTTGCAGTTGTGAATCAGCACAACGATTGGAGCATCATCATTTTTATGTGCAGATGCGTATTCAAACAACTTTGTAGCATGTTGTGCCCATAAGGCACAGTTAATGCGCTGCCCACTGTTGTAAATATATCATACATAGTAATGTTAGGTGGACATAGTACAATCAGAACTACTAACCGTATATAAAAGGAACAAATTGATATATATGTATTAAAAATTGAAACATAATTTCCAAATATGATCAGAGTATATATATATAGTATCTACCTGTTATCGCTCAAAACAAACTCAATTGACTTCATATCCACAGCTTTCTCGCGCTTCACACGAAGTGGGTACATTTCAACCAAGTGACCAACAATATCTGAAGAATATAGGGACATAAATAAAAACAATATATTATATAATCATCATTAACATACTAAAATTAAACATACTAATTTATACTTACAAATATGTAGGTATCAATTAAAAAAATTATTTTCAGAATATAAGATATACTGAACACATGAGATGCATTTAGCTTCCACTCAATGATTTGTTGAAATGGAACTGGATTGAAGCCATCAGTTGCGAGTTCAAACGGTGCACAAGGAACAACTGTTGTTGTTCGGTAAATGAGCATCTTCCATTCATGTGGAAGTTAGATGACTTTGTCATCACAACGAACAACACCGAAATTTGAAATTTCAATGAAAGAGTCTTCTCTTAAGATATTTTCGAAGACATGAATGTTATTTCTGGTAACCGTTGCACGTATTTTGTTACCCTGCATATATAGCATAACATCGGTATAGTCAGCAATCAACTCCATTATATGAATCATATATAAGTAACATGAATTACTATAAGATTCAGTTACATTTATGTAAATGTGAATCATAATCATGATTATAAAATTTCATTAATCTAATAATGGAATAGTAAACATGTAGGTAATGACATAAAAATTATTACTAAAGTTATATAAAACTGAAGTACATTGAAGTCAAACCATTATATGTAAGATATATAAGTAACATATAAAATAATAAGAATCAGCAATCAAAATCTTTATATGAAACTTATATAAGTAACACTAAAAAATTAGAATATTCAATTACATGTCAGTTAATGTGAAGCATACTCATGATTGTAAAATTTCATTATTCTAATAATTGATGTACACATTTCATGACAAGTGTAAAATAATAAGAATTCGCAATCAATATCTTTATATGTTACTTATATAAGTAACACTAAAAAATTAGAATATTCAGTGACATGACAGTTAATGTGAAGCATACTCATAATTGTAAAATTTCATTATTCTAATAATTGATGTACACATTTCATGACAAGTGTTAATCTATTTAATCTGAATTTGAGATACAGTAATGGTAATAGATGTGTTCAACAATGAGTTTTGTCATGAAACTTTGTTTTAAACATTTAGTAGGCATCTTACACTTACATGAACGAATGTTTTCATCATGAAAAAGTATACATGTGAGTAATGACCTAAATAATTGTACTTGTTGTTCAAAATATATATAAAGTTATAAAAAATTGAAGTAAATTTAAGTCGAACCAGTTTGTCGATAAGTATCAACTCCAATGACATGGCTGAGTAGGGATTGTTGAAATAAGTTTTTTTCCAGTTCACAAAAACCTTAACACGAACTCTCCAGTTTCTCTTAGAATCGTTCAGCAAAGCCAGTGGTGAGATGTCTGCTGCAGCCTCCATTTTTCAAATTAAAATTTGTGAGTGAAACTTTTTGTTGTGAGTGAATGTAATCGAAAAACGTCTTGTGTATATATAGAGTTTTTATTAGAGATGATGTACATGGTAATGGATGAGTGGGTGGTGACAGTTTCATCCGAAAAAAACTATAAGGAAGTAACTGAATGTGCAGTTGTGGTGTGATATTCCACAACAAATAATAGTATGATAAAATAACTGCTTATGACATTATAATACGTGCAATTATTTTATATAACGCCAGTAATTAACAAAACTTATGATAAAATTTTGGTACTCATTATACATAACAATCCTTTTTTTATGATTAACATATATAAGTACCTAAAAATATATTAATCGGTTATACGATATTATATAGTCACAGGTTTATAAAAAATCAGATTTTGACAAATATTTGTTTATATTGAAATTAATGGACTAATAAAAATCATATATGTTCGATTAAGTATATATATATATATATATATATATATATATATATATATATATATATATATATATATATATATCCCATTTATACTGTAGTGAAGAACTAATACAATTTCAGAATTCAGATTTACAGCATACCTGCAGGTGCGGTATTGATCTTAGAAATTACGGATCAATCACGACGAACTTGTAGCTAAATTGATAAACCTTATGCACATATGGATTTTTTGCCGGGATAAATGCGTTACGAGAAATCAATAAGTTCTTCGGACAGAATTTAATCGATGAAATTAGGGTTTTTCGAGTGAGAGTTTCATTGAGTCGAATCAATTTTGAGGATTCGGCTAGTAGTTAATAATCAAGATCGGAAATACATGATAGAGATGAATGGTTATTGATTTTTTTTTATTTTTTGAGATGAATCGATTGAATTTTTGTTGTAGAAAACGTACGTATACAGCGAATCAGTTGAATCAGTTTTAAGTGAGTATGATAAATGATAAAGGAGGGTTAAAATAGTAATATTAGTATAATCCTTAGGTAAGATCCCAATGTATTAGTTAAGATACATCCTGTCCGTTAGATTATAACTATTTAAGGGTGGGGATTTAATATTTAAGGTATTTTTTTGAAAGTATTAGTTAATATGCACTTTGTTTTAATATATAGAGAGGATGTCTCATATTACTTGGAAAATATTTCCAGTTCATTAAACATTCAGCTACATCAAATTCCAGTCCATTTGATTTATCTCGTTCATCAATAAACACTCCGGAAATCAAACTGAAGGAGTTAATGAATTCGAGACGTACTCAAAAACTAGTAGCGAAAGCGGAAGGATCGTTGTTGTTTAGCACACCAAGCAATCACAACGAAAAGCTTTCAAGGTTCACAACCTAAGATTCCTTTGTCTATATTTGCCTCAAACATACACGAATGACACAAGATCACAATCTTGTTTCTCTCAATATTTCTTATCTTGTTGTTTAGTATATGTTACTTGTTGTGTCATTTTTGCAAGCACCTCATATCCCCATTTATACGAATGACTTATTAACCACTAAGGTAACGGAAAGTCTTCATCAATCACCATTAATCACTATATTAATAGATGGTTAATTCTAATTAACCAATGATATAAATGAGTTTAGTTTTAAACAATTAACAACATATGATCGATTGTTCCTTAGTAAATACGGACGGGTCGAACCGGATCCAAGTTCAACAGACTAACTTATTATAATGTTATTTTATCTTTTATATAATCTCAACCATAAACTACACTATCTACAAAGATAAAACATTGCGATTGTTGTATTATCTTCATCTATTACGAGTAAGATTTAACAACCAATTAAAATTAAAAAATAAATTAAACAAATAACAGAAATGAGAAAACCCGAAGAATCTTCTCTTTCATCAGGAAGTTGTATGTAAACTTCATAGCAAAATCCCTAAATTATTAACAGCCCACATTATATCAATAACGTGTTGAACCAGTTAATCAAACCCACACATACAAGTAGGTTACAACATCCATGACAACTGAATACTATTACTTACAGACTGTTTGGTTTAAAACATAATATGGGTAAAGATTCAGCAAAAACTAATTTTATAACTTAATTCAGAGAATTAGTACAAACCCAATTATAGATTAAGATTCCTTTAGCCGACATCACACGAAGATGAGTTTTCTATTATCTTCAAATTAAGTTTTCGTATATCCTATGTAGTTACGTGTATAATTTATCAAAAATTGTTAAACATGAAAATAAATATAAACATCATTGATTATGTAGAAGACTAACCTAGTGCCTAGTTATGGGTTTATTTGGTATTCCTATTTTTATTAACATGATCAAAACCCAATTAAAGTATTACCCCGTATTATACAATAAGACCGTATATATATAATTTCTATTAAAATCGTATAATGACGATATCATTATTAGGCTAATTCTTTTGGTAAAAAAACAAAAAATAAAAGAAAAAAATTTAAGCATGATGGGTGATGTCATTAATCTAAATAATTTTGAACTAAATTTAAATCTTATTAATTAATTAATATAAAAATTAAATAATTTTGAGTTATTTTAATTAATTATTTTGAATTGAGTACGGGAAGGTATAAAAGCTAGGCAGAAGAAAATTAATTCTATATTTATATATTAATTTACACTTTTAAAATAAAATGACAACCAATATTATATCTTATGATTGAATGTGGATTGTTTAATATGTATTTTAGGTGTTTGATGAAATGTTCAGCTGATGAGTTTCTTAGTCGGACTCTGTGTTTCAACGGGTCATTAAACTAAATGAATTTAGCATTTACGTTCACTTAATATCTAAAACAAATCATTAAACTGTTTCGTTTAAACAAACCCGTAATTCCACGGGTCAATTCACTAATATATCTTGATTCCTCAAATCCGCTAATCATCACCTCTCTTGTTTCCTATTTACATGCGAAAAGCATTAATTAGTCCCTAAATATAATGTTATTTTTAGTCTCTTGTATAATACACTTTCGTATCTCTTGAACAAAACGTCGAAAGTTTTGTATCTGCGCGAATATGAAGGATAAATGTTTTTTTTTTTAATAACCGAGGAACCCCTACTACGAACGAGCATATTGGCTCCCCGCAACGGATAAACCTCGGGACATCGGGAACCAAGTGTCACCCTGATGCCAGAAAAAGCACCCTCTAGTCAAGGATCACTATTAAGTTCGACCATTTTGTCAGTGACTGGATTCGAACCCGTGACCTCTCGTTTCATTGGGGCCCTGGTGGCCATCCAAACTATGTCTGGATGGTTGGTAAATGATTATGTATGGGTTGACATGCATTAGCAATTCTAGAAACCAAATTCAATGAGGTCTCGATTTTTTCTCTGTACTACGTAGTTATATTTGAATGTTATTTTAATAGTTGTTTACCTTTAAAAACTACAAAATTTCAAAATATATATGAGGTCAGTTATATTTAGTGGTGTCCTATACAATTTAAAGAAAAGCTTAGAGTCGACAGTGTTGGCATGTCCATTCTAGAAAATTTTGTAGGGACGGGAAGAAAAAGATTGGTCATAAAGTTAGGGCCAAAGTGAGGTGAGGAAAAGAAAAAGATCGAGAAGGAACGTGCGTTTGGGTTGCAGGATTGTAGTGATGACGACGAGGTGGGGGAGGCGATTCAAAAGACTTTCAAATATTCTCAAATTGATGGGGTTAAGTGGGCTTATGTGGGTTCGAGGTCGGGACCTGTGCTAGGAGACTATGGCTTTTTCAACGAATTTAGGAAAGATGGTTTGAAGTCTCAGTTGGCGGGAAGTCGGGGTTCGAATCTAGTCAACCTTTCGTTCAAGGCTAATGTGGATGGTGGTGTCAACAACAAAATATAGGTGATTGATTGGTTTAGCTTCCGGTGTGTGGTAAAGTGGTTGGTTTTTGTATGGTTCGATTCTTGCAAATGTATGTTATGTGTCCGTTAGGTTCTTTGCGAGGTTCGGGTCGAGTTAACGTTAGGTTGTTTCCATTTAGGGTCTTGTTCACTGTCTTCGAGCCTCGTCCGGAAAAACTTTTGTATTGTTGTTTTCTTTATCTCTTTCCGAGATTTAGATTCGTTTTAAAGTTTTCGTTTTTTATAAAAAATAAAATATAAACTGATATGTATCTTTTTTCGAGATTTATTTATACAATTTGTTGAACATGTCTAACGTTCTACTGAACGATACAAGTGACAGCTGACTCCACCAACGGTTGACCATAAACTGATATAAAGTACAATCAATTGATCGCAACTCAATAAACGTACAACAATAAATCACAACTTAGAATAAAGTTCAAACCCTTGACAATATCCCAAAATTTTTTGAAGAACATCATGTTGAAACTGTCCGGCCCCGGTGCCTTGGTGCTTCCACACTCGTTTAAAGACTCGAAAATTCCGTTTTCACTAATGGGAGATTCAAGACTCTCTGCTTTCGCTTCCGACAATGTGGGATAGTTAAGATCTTCTAAACAAGGTCTATCACCAATATGAGCTTCGAAGAGTTTTGAAAAGTGAGCATAAGCCGCTTCTTTTATGTCATGCGGTTCTTCATTCCAAATCTCATTTATTGAAAACCCTCTAATGTTGTGATTTAGTGGCGGCTATCACTTGGTTTTGGGAGTCGGGGGAAATTTCTCGGGGATGCAACGCATCCTTTATTACCTTGATCCCCAAAAAACCGGATCCTTTAGGTCTTGGGGACTTTCGGCCCATTAGTTTGATCAATAGCTACTACAAGATCATCGCGAAGATTCTTTCCAATAGGTTACGTAGAGTGATTCCGGAGCTTGTGGGTGTGGAACAATCGACTTTCTTGAAAGGTAGATACATTCTTGACGGTGCCTTAATTGCTAATGAGACTTTAGACTACCTTAAGGTTTAAAAGAAAAAAGGTATTATCTTCAAAGTTGACTTCGAGAAAGCTTTTGATAGTCTCAATTGGGACTTCTTGATGGAAGTTATGAAATGCATGGGGTTTGGTGAAAAGTGGAGGAAATGGATAAACAATTGTCTTAAATCGGCTTCAATTTCGGTATTAGTCAATGGCTCCCCTTCTCATGAATTTTCTTTAGGGAGAGGCGTCCTACAAGGTGATCCGCTCTCACCCTTTTTGTTTATTCTAGCGGCGGAAGGTTTGAATCTTCTTACTAAGGCGGCGATTGATAAGGGTATTTTCAAAGGGGTGAGTGTTGGAAATGACAACATTGTGATTTCCCATCTTCAATATGTGGACGACACAATTTTCTTTGGCGATTGGAGTAACATCAATGCTCATAACCTCATCAACATTCTTAAGTGTTTTGAATTAATGTCGGGTCTCAAAGTTAACTACCAAAAAAGTTGTGTCTATGGCATTGGGGTGAGTATCTTTGAAGTCGAATCACTAGCCCGTAGGATGAGTTGTCAAGTAGGGAAATTCCTTTTCACTTACTTGGGTCTCCCCATTGGTGTAAACATGAATAAGCTAAGTGCTTGGCAACCGGTTATTGATAAATTCAAAAGAAGACTCTCAGAGCGGAAAATGCGTTCGATGTCCTTTGGTGGTCGATTAATCCTTGTCAAATTGGTTCTCAATAGTCTCCCCTTGTATTACTTCTCCCTCTTCCATGCTCCACCGTGTGTCATCAAAGCCCTTGAAAGTGTAAGGTGTTCTTTTTTTAGGGGGGTGACATTTCGAAAAAAGGATTTCTTGGGTAAAATAGGATAATGTTATTGCACCTTATGGGGTGGGAGTAGGGATGGCAATGGCCACCCGATCCGGTGGATATCCACCCGATCCACCCGCTTCGTGATGGATATGGACGAAACTAAATGGATATGGATATGGATATGGATGAACCTAAATGGATATGGATATAGACATGTGTGATGACCCGTCCAAATCTATTTGGACGAATACATCATTCATTCATTTCATATTGAGGTTTTGACTTCTATATGATACGTTTTGTAAACATTGCATTCTTTTGAAAAGGCACACCATAAATGAATATATAAATCCAAGGTTTTCGACGTCTGATGATTTCTTCGTATAGACAATTACAGTATATAATAGTTTACAATGCTACATACGTTGATAATGCAGTCAAAATAAGATACATGATGATGATTTTGTGAATGCAAAGTTTTCTTGAATAAAGCATGTACGACTCCATGCACATAGCTTGTATAACGTATAAGCAAACAGCGGAAGACTTCTAGGAACCTGAGAATAAACATGCTTAAAAGTGTCAACACAAAGGTTGGTGAGTTCATAGTTTTAATGTTGCGCATAATCTGTATATAAAGGTGGATCACAAGATTTCAGTTGTTTCATCCGAAACGTTTATCAAAAGATTCTACGTAACAGAGCACCATGGTAACTAAACTTAACGTTATAATGATAATTACCCTATTCGTTTTAATACACGCAAACCAACGTGTCATAAACTCAAATAACATACGTCCGTTAAAAGGCTAGCGCTCTAGCTCGGACGGGGATGTCAAGCCCTATGGATCCATATACTATTATTCGCGCCCACCAGTCCACATCCTATGTACCGGCAGCTACTAGTTACCAAAGTTAAGGGATTTTCGGTTTAACTCAGTGTAGAATTAAGTATGTACTTGTATCCATTGCGTTTAAAATAAATTGCATTTATTCTCCGCCCAAAATATTTAAAGTATTTAAAAAGGGATCTATAAACTCACCTTAGTAGCACATAAGGTCATTCACCGAAATGTGACCGAAACTCGGAATGAAAAATAACCGTAGATCTCAACCTAGAGAACATATGTTGGTCAATAAATGTCTAACAAGCTAGGTCGGGTCATAGTGTATCACAATCCTAATGTTCGAGACCGACATGCAAAAGTTAACAAAAGTCATCTCAAAAGTTAACCTGACCCAATATGATCTTTAAATCTATACATGTTCATTAACATAGTATAAGTTTTGATAATTGAACGAATTTATAGTTTATCAAACTCAAAATATTATTTATTTCAGGAGCTATATTATATTTGAATTATCATGGCAATCGAAAATATTATATTATTTCACATAGCTTTTCAATACTTGTAAAATCAGATTATAGTGTTTATAAAGCTTTCAAATATGATAAGACAGTCAACTTTAACAATTGTTCAACAAAACGAGACGTGCCTTATATAGAAATTCATTTACTCGATTAGTAATATCTAAAAATCCAATTTATCAATCTCATAGACAAGTTGTTTAAATATTAATTTACAGTTTCAAACACAATTTCAATTAACGTCAAACATAATTCAGTTGACCATATCTTTTAATCCGTTCATCGAAATCACGCGATTTCTAAATGAAAAGTTAATAATTTTTCGCCAGATTTCCAAAAACATGCATATCATATACCTTATCTCAGTAGCATATGTATCAAATTCATAATTCATCAAAACTATCTAATGATGAAAATTAAAACATACAAGCATGCATAAACATATATACTCGAGCACTAGACATGTGTAGTGACCCAACTTTTTCATGTTTATATATATATATATATATATTAAATGAAATTGTTATTTACATGATTAAGTGTTTCCAACATGTTAAGCAATCAAACTTGTTAAGACTTGATTAATTGAAATAGGTTTCATATAGACAATTGACCACCCAAGTTGACCGGTGATTCACGAACGTTAAAACTTGTAAGAACTATATGATGACATATATATGGATATATATATAGTTAACATGATATTATGATAAGTAAACATATCATTAAGTATATTAACAATGAACTACATATGTAAAAGCAAGACTACTAACTTAATGATTTTGAAACGAGACATATATGTAACGATTATCGTTGTAACGACATTTAATTTATATATATATATATATATATATCATATTAAGAGATATTCATACATCATATTATCATGATAATATAATAATTTAAAAATCTCATTTGATATTATAAACATTGGGTTAACAACATTTAACAAGATCGTTAACCTAAAGGTATCAAAACAACACTTACATGTAACGACTAACGATGACTTAACGACTCAGTTAAAATGTATATACATGTAGTGTTTTAATATGTATTCATACACTTTTGAAAGACTTCAAGACACTTATCAAAATACTTCTACTTAACAAAAATGCTTACAATTACATCCTCGTTCAGTTTCATCAACAATTCTACTCGTACAATACACAGCTTTTAGATGTATGTACTATTGGTATATACATTCCAATGATCAGCTCTTAGCAGCCCATGTGAGTCACCTAACACATTTAGGAACCATCATTTGGCAACTAGCATGAAATATCTCATAAAATTACAAAAATATGAGTAATCATTCATGACTTATTTACATGAAAACAAAATTACATATCCTTTATATCTAATCCATACACCAACGACCAAAAACACCTAAAAACACTTTCATTCTTCAATTTTCTTCATCTAATTGATCTCTCTCAAGTTCTATCTTCAAGTTCTAAGTGTTCTTCATAAATTCTACAAGTTCTAGTTTCATAAAATCAAGAATACTTCCAAGTTTGCTATCTTACTTCCAATCTTGTAGAGTGATCATTCAACCTCAAGAAATCTTTCTTATTTACAGTAAGATATCTTTCTAATACAAGGTAATACTCATATTCAAACTTTGATTCAATTTCTATAACTATAACAATCTTATTTCGAGTGGAAATCTTACTTGAACTTGTTTTTTGTGTCATGATTCTGCTTCAAGAACTTTCAAGCCATCCAAGGATCCTTTGAAGCTAGATCCATTTTTTTCATTTCCATTAGCTTTATCCAGAAAACTTGAGGTAGTAATGATGTTCATAACATCATTCGATTCATACATATAAAGCTATCTTATTCGAAGGTTTAAACTTGTAATCACTAGAACATAGTTTAGTTAATTCTAAACTTGTTCGCAAACAAAAGTTAATCCTTCTAACTTGACTTTTAAAATCAACTAAACACATGTTCTATATCTATATGATATGCTAACTTAATGATTTAAAACCTGGAAACACGAAGAACACTGTAAAACCGGACATACGCCGTCGTAGTAACACCGCGGGCAGTTTTGGGTTAGTTAATTAAAAATTATGATAAACTTTGATTTAAAAGTGGTTCTTCTGGAAAAATGATTTTTCTTATGAACATGAAACTATATCCAAAAATCATGGTTAAACTCAAAGTGG
This sequence comes from Rutidosis leptorrhynchoides, assembly GCF_046630445.1. Taxonomy (NCBI): domain Eukaryota; kingdom Viridiplantae; phylum Streptophyta; class Magnoliopsida; order Asterales; family Asteraceae; genus Rutidosis; species Rutidosis leptorrhynchoides. The sequence goes on from NC_092335.1 coordinate 631,321,701, forward strand.
AAGTTTGTTTTCTAAAATGGTCATCTAGACGTCGTTCTTTCGACTGAAATGACTACCTTTACAAAAACGACTTGTAACTTATATTTCTGACTATAAACCTATACTTTTTCTGTTTAAATTCATAAAATAGAGTTCAATATGAAACCATAGCAATTTGATTCACTCAAAACGGATTTAAAATGAAGAAGTTATGGGTAAAACAAGATTGGATAATTTTTCTTGTTGTAGCAACGTGAAAATTGGTAACAAATCTATATTAATCATATCCTAGCTAACTTATATTGTATTATACATGTATTCTAATATATTATGTAATCTTGGGATACCATAGACACGTATGCAAATGTTTTGACATATCATATCGACCCATGTGTATATATTATTTGGAACAACCATAGACACTCTATATGCAGTAATGTGGGAGTTAGCTATACAGGGTTGAGGTTGATTCCAAAAATATATATACTTTGAGTTGTGATCTAGCCTGAGACGTGTATACACTAGGTCGTGGATTGATTCAAGATAATATATATCAATTTTTTTTTTCTGTACATCTAACTTTGGACAACTAGTTGTAGGTTACTAACGAGGACAGCTGACTTAATGAACTTAAAACATCAAAATGTATTAAAAGTGTTGTAAATATATTTTGAACTTTTAACGCCTTGATTCGAGTAAATTTTTTTTTTTTTTTTTTTTTTTTTTGAAAAGTTAAGTTACTGGCCGGACAAGGCATTTGCCGCGGCGCGGCCTGCCTTGTCGCGGCGCGACACAACACATAAAATTTTTATCTCCTTAACCCAACTTCTGTTTTGAACCTTAGTTCATTGCCGCGGCGCGGAGCCCTTGGCCGCGGCGCGACATAACACTGGTCCGGGTGCCTGACCTGCAACATTTTACTTAAACCAACTTTTGCACATTTCATCATTCTCAAACACATTTAAAACAGCATAATTCATCCACCAACATAAAGATTCAGTTTCTAATATCTTAGACCATCCATAAACAACATTTAGACTTCAAAACATGTTTTCATACTCCAACCATCATTAGGTCCCAAGTTTGACAACAACAAACATGACTCATACCAAAACACTAGGCGTTGATAAGCGGTAACCATGGAGCGTGTTTACAATAAGGGACTTGCAATACCACTTACTCTAATGCCAATGCTCCTCAAGTGCTTCACACGGGTTCCTTACCTTCACGATGGACTTTAGTACCTAAAACATAAAACATCATGGGGGTAAGTTTTTACACTTAGTGAGTTATAGGAAAGTAATAAAACACAAAACACAAAACATTTGGGCACAAATCATAACACTTATCCTTCAACCCATTGGTTGCTTGCATACATTCGGATCCAATTCATTCATACCATAGACATGACTTACTAGGCCGAACCTAGTAATCATGCCTAAGCTAACCATAGACATACTAAATATGCCTAAGCTATCATCATCTCATACATAGACACTTAATGTGTCTAAGCTAACACAAACCATAGGCAAGATTACTAGCAATGTAATAACCTTGCCTAAGCTAAACATCAACCATAGATACAACTATTAGGTTAACCCAATAGTTCTATCTAAGCTACATAACTAGTGCACTTAGTCGTTTCTCTCTTGCACGGATGCAATCCGAGAACACTAAGCCACTCTTGACCCGCCCATATTACCCCCTATGAACTCACCTTGCTTAATTGAATTTCCTTGATCACTTGAAATCTCTTTTCCTTGATTAGCACCTATACATGAGCTAATCCCATTAATCACATAACTCAATCAAAAACACAACTTTCTTGAATCATTACATCTTTTCATACTTACACACACATTTAACCCCCTAATCACAACAAGCATACAAGTAGCCTTAAAATCTCATTTTTCCTAAGATGACAATGTTACCAATTCAACATCACATTTTAATCATGTACATTACTAACTCATCCCTTTTAGCTCTATCATGCAACTTTTTCTTTAATCCTTTCATTAATCATCAAATGTGCATAGTAATCCAATTTCATTACTAACACCATTAAATTATCAAATTATCAATTTCTATAACTTACAACTATAACAAAAGTTCATACATGAACATCCTTCATCACAATTTCTAGCTAGAACACATAATCATCTCTTTGAGACATTTTAACAAACACTTGGTGTGCATGACTAGAAACTTAACTAGAACATCACCAAATTCACCATATTCATAACAAAAAATCCATCATGCAAGTCTATACATAATTCCTCTTCCAAAATCAATAACAATTACATTCTAACTCAAACAATTGTGCACAATTCAACAACTAGCAACTATTTAAGCATAAAACTCATCATAAACACACCATATAAGCAATACTTGGACACAAAATCCATACCTTGACTTTTAGAGTTTAAGAACCCTAATTGTGCACAAAGAGAGTGAAATTGGAAGATTAGAGCTTGCTAAAGTGATTAGGGTGTCTTAGATTTCACTAATTCAAGATTGCATGAGTTTAATTTTAACAATTGATGGATCCTCCTCTTCCCTTTGCAAATGTCGACACTCACAAGAACTCCAGGAAGGTTTTCTGTATTTTGCACTTAATAATTTATTTTTCCAGCATTTTAATCCCTTTTATATAAAATAACTTTGGCTTATTAGCAATTTCTACCCTCCCCACCACAACTATGGTTAGAGAAGTCCTTATTCTTAACTTTTCACCCTTAGTCCTTCCTAACTTAACCAATAAACTTAACTTTTATCCATTTAACATAAAATAACCTTTACCATTTAATTTCTTAGCAATAAAAAAATTTACATAAAATAATACCTTAAATATTTGGGATGTTACAACTCTCCCCCTCTTGGATCGTTCGCGTCCTCGCGAACCATTCTTGATGCAACGACGGATAATACTTCAAGAGCCATTCTTCGGGTTCCCATGTACACTCGGAACCTTTTCTAAATTGCCATAATACCTTCAATAATATTACCGACTTATTCCTCAAGTGCTTAACCTTTTGATCCATAATTTTTATCGGCTTTTCCGCATACCTTAACTTATTATCGACCTCAATTTCATTCAAAGGAACATAGGTTGATTCATCTGCCAAACATTTCCTCAATTGTGACACGTGAAACGTGTCATGTATATTACTCAATTCATCGGGTAGAGCCAAACGGTAGGCTACCTTCCCAACTTTCGCCACTATCTCAAATGGTCCCACGAACCTTGGACCCAATTTTCCCCTCTTTCTAAAACGAATGATGCCTTTCCATGGAGAAACTTTTAGCATCACTTTATCACCTACTTGAAATTCTATCGGTTTTCTCCTTTTATCTACATAAGACTTTTGTCGATCTTGTGCCGCCTTTATTCTTTCACGAATTTGGTCAATCATCTCGGTGGTTTGTTGTACTATTTCCGTGCTTCCTAATTCCCGTTGACCTACTTCGCCCCAACAAATCGGGGTTCTACACCTCCTTCCATACAACATCTCATATGGTGCCATTCCAATTGTAGAGTGATAACTATTGTTGTATGAAAATTCAACTAATGGTAAATGAGCATCCCAACTACCACCAAAATCGATAACACATGCTCTTAACATATCCTCGAGAGTTTGTATAGTCCGCTCACTTTGTCCATCCGTTTGCGGGTGAAACGCGGTACTTACATGTAACTTAGTACCCATTTCCTCTTGAAACTTTCTCCAATATCGCGATGTAAATCGGGTGTCTCGATCCGAAACAATAGAAACCGGCACTCCATGCCTTGCAACAACTTCTTTCATATATAACTTTGACATTGCTTCCGACGACGAAGCTTCTCTTATTGCCAAAAATAATGCACTCTTAGTCAATCTATCAACAATAACCCAAATTGCATCGTGTTGTCTAGGGGTCTTAGGCAACTTAGTCACTAAATCCATCGTAATATGCTCCCATTTCCACACCGGTACCTCTAAAGGTTGCATTTTACCGTAGGGCATTTGATGATCGGCTTTCACTTGAAGACAAGTAAGACACTTGTGCACATACTTAACTATATCCCTCTTCATTCCCGGCCACCAATAGTCTTTCCTTAAATCTCTATACATTTTCGTAGCACCGGGGTGAATCGAATACTTAGACTTGTGAGCTAAGTCAAGGAGCTCACTTCTAACATCACTTTGCAAAGGTACCCAAATTCTCCCATATCTAAGCCTTAAACCACGAGAATCTACCACAAAATCGTCAACTTGCCCCTTGATTCTTTCTTTTCTCACGTTTTCGGGCGATAATGCTTCACCTTGTGCAACACGAATATCATCAAATATTTGAGGTGATATTACCATAGCCAAACTTGTTATCTTAATCGGTTGATGACTTGACTTCCTACTAAGAGCATCCGCTACTACATTCGCTTTTCCGGGGTGATATAAGATCTCACAATCATAATCTTTCACCAAATCGAGACCTCTCCTTTGCCTATCGTTCAAATCCCTTTGATCAAACAAATACTTTAAGTTCTTATGATCGGTATAAATGGAAAACTTAACACCATAAAGATAATGACGCCAAATCTTTAGAGCAAAAACCACGGCCGTCAATTCTAAATCATGCGTAGGATAGCGTTTCTCGTGTTCCTTCAATTGTCGGGAAGCATAAGCTATGACCTTCCCATTTTGCATCAATACACACCCTAAGTCTTTCTTAGAAGCATCACAATAAACCGTCATGTTCTCATTCCCTTCCGGTAAAACCAATATGGGAGCTTGAACGAGCTTCTCCTTAAGGAGTTGAAACGCTTGTTCTTGCTTTTCTTCCCATCTCCATGGCACACTTTTACGAGTCAACTTGGTGAGTGGGGTGGCTATTCTAGAAAAATCTTGTATAAATCGCCGATAATACCCCGCTAAACCTAGAAAACTCCTAACCTCGGTAGGATTCGTAGGTGGTTCCCATCTCATAATTGCCTCTATCTTCACCGGATCAACACAAATACCCTTCTTGTTAATGACATGGCCCAAAAATTGAACTTCACGAAGCCAAAACTCGCACTTAGAGAACTTAGCAAACAATCTTTCTCTTCTTAAAGTCTCTAATACTTGTCTTAAATGTACCGTATGTTCCTCTTCACTCTTAGAATATACCAAAATGTCATCAATGAACACAATTACAAACCTATCAAGCATCGGTCGACAAACTCTATTCATCAAATCCATAAACGCGGCCGGAGCATTTGTTAATCCAAACGGCATAACCACAAACTCATAATGACCATACCTTGTTCGAAAAGCCGTTTTAGGGACATCTTCTTCCCTCACCTTCAATTGATGGTAACCCGACCTTAAATCTATCTTTGAAAAGAAACTAGCACCTTGTAGTTGATCAAACAAATCGTCTATCCTTGGCAACGGGTACTTGTTCTTAATAGTGACTTTATTCAATTCTCGATAATCAATACACATTCTCATAGTTCCATCCTTCTTTTTCACAAATAAAACCGGAGCTCCCCAAGGTGAACTACTAGGACGTATAAAACCTTTATCTATCAAATCTTGTAATTGAGTCATCATTTCTCTCATTTCCGACGGGGCTAATCGATAGGGAGCTTTGGCAATTGGCGTGGCCCCGGGTATCAAATCTATTCTAAACTCTACCTCTCGCTCGGGAGGTACACCGGGCAATTCACTTGGAAACACATCCGGAAACTCGTTAACTATTGGTACATCATCTAATTCAACAACCTTTTTCGAATCATCAACAACATGTGCCAAAAACGCACAACACCCATGAGACAAAAATCTTTTAGCCTTAGCATATGTGCATATAGGAATTGCACGCCTAGCTCGTTCCCCATAAATCCATATAACTTTTCCACTTGGTGATTGAACTAACACTATTTTCTTACGACACAAAATTATCCCCTCATTGTCATCTAGCCAATCCATGCCCACAATTACTTGAAATTCCCCCATTTGCATGGGTATTAAATCAATGACAAACTTTTCATCATCCAAAATAATTTCACACCCCTTAATGATACTATACACCATCACGGTCTTATTATCTGCTATTTCAACCTCTAATGGGTGTTCTAACATACTTGGGGTCATATTAAAATGCTTACAAAAAGAATATGATACAAACGACCGCGTAGCACCGGAATCAAACAAAACATGCGCAGGTAAAGAGTTTACAATAAAGGTACCTGACACCACATTTTGGGACTCCTTCGCTTCGAGTGCGGTAATCTGATGAGCTCGGGCCCTTGGTCGGCTATCACTAGTCTTCGGTTCCGTCTTAACCTCTTTCTTAACACTACCACTAGCTAAATCCTTCTTGTATTCCGGACATTCGGCTTGAAAGTGACCTTTCTCAAAACAATAATAACATTGCTTACCTTTCTTAGGACATTCGGCGGCCCTATGTCCCGGCTTTCCACAAGAGTAACAATCGGAGGTACCCGCTTTACATTCACCCGTATGATTTTTACCACATCTAGTACACAACTTGGCTTCTTTCCCACCGCTCTTACCCGACACAAAACCCCCTTTTGACTTGTGCGGGGATTCGGAACCAAACTTACCCTTCTTCGGACTAACATTATGCATCGCCTTAGAGTCTTGATCTAACTTCCGTTTAAACGCCGCCTTCTTCCTAAGTTCATGCTCTCTAACAAGTGCTCTATTCATCATCTCGGCTAAGGTCTTATAAGTGCTCTTGTCGATAAATTCACTTATCTCGGGATTTAACTTTTCATGATAATGATCCATCATCAACTTGGGACTTGACACGAAGTCCGGACAAAAACGAGACTTGTCATTGAACTCAGCATTAAACTCGGTCACCGACTTACTTCCATGCTCTATATTCATAAACTCGGATTTCAACCTACTAACCTCGGCGGGCGGAGCAAATTGAGTCATAAACATTTCACGGAATTTGTCCCATGAGAAACTTGTAGCCACGTCTCGCCCATGAGACTTAACTATAAAATTCCACCACTCATAACCACTACCCTTCATTTGATGTGCCGCGTAAATTACCTTTAAATGCTCGGGGCATTCACATAACATAAAAGTTTCTTCAATTTCGTCTATCCACCTTTGACTAACGATTGGGTCAACCTTACCATGAAACTCGGGGGGATGGCAATTTGCAAAGTTCTTGTATTCAAAACGATCATCCTTCTTCTTTGGGGCTTCTACCTCTTCTTGTCTTACCCCACTACCGCCTTCACCTCTTAAGGTAGGGTTATTAGCAATAAGAGTCTTTAACTTCTCATCTAATTGATCATTGATCAATGTCTTGATCTTTTCTAACAAGGTTGGGGTATAACGTATCAAGGCTTGCCCTATTTGCCCCGAAATGTCATTTGGCATGTTAACTTCTTCCGATTCGTTTTGAGAGTCTTCTATAGACTCCGTGGATGGGGTGCGGACGTACTCATCATCCTCATCTTGACCTCGGTTTGGTGATACAATAGCCATTCTGAAAATTACATTCAACCCATTAGTTCAAATACCGGTAACACCATTATTCATCAAAACCAAACAATCTGAAAGAATTCCTAACTCGATTCACCATGACCATAGTAGACGTCCATGTGTACTAGAATGAAGTAATAGCAATGGCCTGTTGTTATTACACCATTTCATTACACATCTAGTCTACCACGACATCATGGCTAGCGAGTATCAAACTCCTTACATAAACCAATTCGTAATCTTATTCATTATTCTATGGGTCTTGTCAATGACTCTACCCTATGGAGCATGGCACAACTATACGACTTAAACACTTATGCAAGTCCTAAACCGCTTATCCTTTCACAACAATGGTTTAAGCCTAGATAATCCCTATCGTGGGTTATCCAAGTCCCTTAAACCTCAGCTCTGATACCAACTTTTAACGCCTTGATTCGAGTAAAATTTTTTTTTTTTTTTTTTTTTTTGAAAAGTTAAGTTACTGGCCGGACAAGGCATTTGCCGCGGCGCGGCCTGCCTTGTCGCGGCGCGACACAACACATAAAATTTTTATCTCCTTAACCCAACTTCTGTTTTGAACCTTAGTTCATTGCCGCGGCGCGGAGCCCTTGGCCGCGGCGCGACATAACACTGGTCCGGGTGCCTGACCTGCAACATTTTACTTAAACCAACTTTTGCACATTTCATCATTCTCAAACACATTTAAAACAGCATAATTCATCCACCAACATAAAGATTCAGTTTCTAATATCTTAGACCATCCATAAACAACATTTAGACTTCAAAACATGTTTTCATACTCCAACCATCATTAGGTCCCAAGTTTGACAACAACAAACATGACTCATACCAAAACACTAGGCGTTGATAAGCGGTAACCATGGAGCGTGTTTACAATAAGGGACTTGCAATACCACTTACTCTAATGCCAATGCTCCTCAAGTGCTTCACACGGGTTCCTTACCTTCACGATGGACTTTAGTACCTAAAACATAAAACATCATGGGGGTAAGTTTTTACACTTAGTGAGTTATAGGAAAGTAATAAAACACAAAACACAAAACATTTGGGCACAAATCATAACACTTATCCTTCAACCCATTGGTTGCTTGCATACATTCGGATCCAATTCATTCATACCATAGACATGACTTACTAGGCCGAACCTAGTAATCATGCCTAAGCTAACCATAGACATACTAAATATGCCTAAGCTATCATCATCTCATACATAGACACTTAATGTGTCTAAGCTAACACAAACCATAGGCAAGATTACTAGCAATGTAATAACCTTGCCTAAGCTAAACATCAACCATAGATACAACTATTAGGTTAACCCAATAGTTCTATCTAAGCTACATAACTAGTGCACTTAGTCGTTTCTCTCTTGCACGGATGCAATCCGAGAACACTAAGCCACTCTTGACCCGCCCATATTACCCCCTATGAACTCACCTTGCTTAATTGAATTTCCTTGATCACTTGAAATCTCTTTTCCTTGATTAGCACCTATACATGAGCTAATCCCATTAATCACATAACTCAATCAAAAACACAACTTTCTTGAATCATTACATCTTTTCATACTTACACACACATTTAACCCCCTAATCACAACAAGCATACAAGTAGCCTTAAAATCTCATTTTTCCTAAGATGACAATGTTACCAATTCAACATCACATTTTAATCATGTACATTACTAACTCATCCCTTTTAGCTCTATCATGCAACTTTTTCTTTAATCCTTTCATTAATCATCAAATGTGCATAGTAATCCAATTTCATTACTAACACCATTAAATTATCAAATTATCAATTTCTATAACTTACAACTATAACAAAAGTTCATACATGAACATCCTTCATCACAATTTCTAGCTAGAACACATAATCATCTCTTTGAGACATTTTAACAAACACTTGGTGTGCATGACTAGAAACTTAACTAGAACATCACCAAATTCACCATATTCATAACAAAAAATCCATCATGCAAGTCTATACATAATTCCTCTTCCAAAATCAATAACAATTACATTCTAACTCAAACAATTGTGCACAATTCAACAACTAGCAACTATTTAAGCATAAAACTCATCATAAACACACCATATAAGCAATACTTGGACACAAAATCCATACCTTGACTTTTAGAGTTTAAGAACCCTAATTGTGCACAAAGAGAGTGAAATTGGAAGATTAGAGCTTGCTAAAGTGATTAGGGTGTCTTAGATTTCACTAATTCAAGATTGCATGAGTTTAATTTTAACAATTGATGGATCCTCCTCTTCCCTTTGCAAATGTCGACACTCACAAGAACTCCAGGAAGGTTTTCTGTATTTTGCACTTAATAATTTATTTTTCCAGCATTTTAATCCCTTTTATATAAAATAACTTTGGCTTATTAGCAATTTCTACCCTCCCCACCACAACTATGGTTAGAGAAGTCCTTATTCTTAACTTTTCACCCTTAGTCCTTCCTAACTTAACCAATAAACTTAACTTTTATCCATTTAACATAAAATAACCTTTACCATTTAATTTCTTAGCAATAAAAAAATTTACATAAAATAATACCTTAAATATTTGGGATGTTACATTTGAACATACTTTGATATATATGTACATATTTGATATAGATTCGTGAATCGACCAGTGGCCAAGTGTTACTTCCCGATGAAGTAAAAATCTGTGAAAGTGAGCTATAGTCCCACTTTTAAAATCTAATATTTTTGGGATGAGAATACATGCAGGTTTTATAAATGATTTACAAAATAGACACAAGTGCGTGAAACTACATTCTATGGTTGAATTATCGAAATCGAATATGCCCCTTTTTATTAAGTCTAGTAATCTAAGAATTAGGGAACAGACACCCTAATTGACGCGAATCCTAAAGATAGATCTATTGGGCCTAACAAACCCCATCCAAAGTACCGGATGCTTTAGTACTTCGAAATTTATATCATATTCGAAGGGTGTCCCAGAATGATGGGGATATTCTTATATATGCATCTTGTTAATGTCGGTTACCAGGTGTTCACTATATGAATGAGTTTTATCTCTATGTATGGGATGTATATTGAAATATGAAATCTTGTGGTCTATTGTTATGATTTGATATATATAGGTTAAACCTATAACTCACCAACATTTTTGTTGACGTTTTAAGCATGTTTATTCTCAGGTGATTATTAAGAGCTTCCGCTGTCGCATACTTAAATAAGGACAAGATTTGGAGTCCATGCTTGTATGATATTGTGTAAAAACTGCATTCAAGAAACTTATTTCGTTGTAACATATTTGTATTGTAAACCATTATGTAATAGTCGTGTGTAAACAGGATATTTTAGATTATCATTATTTGATAATCTACGTAAAGCTTTTTAAACCTTTATTGATGAAATAAAGGTTATGGTTTGTTTTAAAATGAATGCAGTCTTTGAAAAACATCTCATATAGAGGTCAAAACCTCGCAACGAAATCAATTAATATGGAACGTTTTTAATCAATAAGAACGGGACATTTCAGTTGGTATCTGAGCGTTGGTCTTAGAGAACCAGAATTTTGCATTAGTATGTCTTATCGAGTTTGTTAGGATGCATTAGTGAGTCTGGACTTCGACCGTGTTTACTTGAAAAATGATTGCTTAACAAATTTTGTTGGAAACTATATATTTTTAACATGTGAATATTATGTGATATATTAATCTCTTAACGCATTTGATATTATGTGATAGATGTCTACCTCTAGAACAATTCCCATTGACTCACCTAATAATAATGAAGAGATGTAAATTGGAATGATTCGTGGACTGATTCACAAGTTCCCGAAGAGGAACCGGAAGAAGAGTCGGAACCGGAAGAAGAATCGGAACCGGAAGAAGAATCAGATCCGGAAGAAGAAATAGAACCAGTGGGGGAAATAATAAAACGGTTAAGTAGAATAAAATCCTCAACCAACCGACCAAAGTTAATTATGGTCAATGGTGTTTCCGCCAAGGAAGCAAAGTATTGGGAGGATTACCAATTCTCCGATGAATCGGATCCCGACAAGGATTCCGATGATGTTATAGAAATTACCCCAACACAATTTAAGAAGGCAAAAGAGAACAATAAGGGAAAGGACATAAAAATAGAGAAATTTGATTCCAAACACGATGAACTTTATATGTATCGTCAACACCCGTATTTCTTAAGTTGTGACAATAACCCGGGAACCTCTAAACCACCAGGTTTTTCTAAACCAATGTGGAAAACGACGGCTCGTATTAGGGGAACATCATATATCCCTAGAAACTTGGCAAAACGAACCGAAACCGAAGAAGAAGAAACGAGCGAGTCGGAATAAGATAGTTGTATTCGTGTGGTGTAATATATGTAATATAGTGTGCTTATGCTTTATGATATATGTAAAAATTGCTTGTATTAATAAGTATTTTTTTTTATGAATCTAACACTTGTCTATTTTACAGTATAAAAACACAAAATGGATAGACAACCCAATATTTTAAGAGACCTACCCGGAAACATGATTGATGAAATCTTGTCTAGAGTCGGTCAGAATTCCTCGGCACAACTATTTAAGGCGAGATCAGTTTGTAAGACATTCGAAGAATGTTCCAAGAATGCCTTGATTTATAAAAGGCTTTCGTTCGAAAGATGGGGGATATTACATTGGGAAATCCATAAGTTACGATGTGTTTACTTTGACGCATATATTGCGGGGAACCCAAATGCTATTTTACGCAACGGGTTAAGAAATTATTTTGACTCAATATATCCGAATATAGGACTTCGTGATTTAGAAAAAACGGCTAACATGCAACATAAAGAAGCATGTTATGCTTACGGGTTAGTAATGTTTGCTTTTCACCAAAGTGAGAACAAGAACATCGGGCTACAACTATTAAACAAAACGTTCCCACAAGTGACGGAGTCGGTAATTGAGGTAAGAAATGAGGTTTTTAGGTTATTACGAGACTGTTGGTCATTACATAACCTTCATTCTTTTGACGACGTTACAACACATTGTCTTACTATCGGTCACAACGGTTATGTTCCACAAAACCAAGGATGGGAAGTGGTATTAGTAAAACCAGAATGCATGACTTGTTTCTGGACGTATGAATTACGTGTCTTTATTGCCTTTGCTGAACGCCTTATTTATTAACTAGAATTATCTTCGCAACTACTTTGTATCAAAGTTTTATGTGCTATATTTCATGCTATATGTAAAAAAAAGCGGTATTGTAAGTTTGCAAGTTATTGCATAAATTTTTGAATATGATTTTTTTTTTTTGTGATTAGTTTTTCATATAGAATTTTAGTAGTTGAAATGGTATGTTAGCTACTAAGTATGAACTTAAAGGGTAGGTACTACCCGAATTAAATAGTATAAAACGCTAATATGAAGAAAGAGCTTTTATAAATAAGTTCATATTACGCTACGAAATACTATTGACTACTCTTGATATTCTATATAATTAACTCGTTTCATTTGACTATTTTGAAGGAAATGGCACCGACTACTCGACACACCTTGAATATGAGCGAAGAGAAATTTAGTGCCTTTCTTGCTTCAAACATAGCCGCAGTACAGGCTGTGCTACATACCAACAATAACCTTGGATCTAGCAGTACAGGAAATCGTGTAGGATGCACCTACAAAGAATGCACTGCCTGCAAACCTTTGGAATTTGATGGAACCGAAGGACCGATCGGATTGAAACGGTGCACCGAGAAGGTCGAATCGGTGTTTCCCATAAGTAAGTGTACTGAAGAGGACAAAGTGAAGTACGCTACGCATACCTTCACAGGTTCTGCGTTAACATGGTGGAATACCTATCTAGAGCAAGTAGGATAAGATGATGCTTACGCACTACCGTGGTCAGCATTCAAGCACTTGATGAACGAGAAGTACCGTCCCAGAACCGAGGTCAATAAGCTCAAGACAGAACTTAGAGGGTTACGAACCCAAGGATTTGATATTACCACGTACGAAAGACGATTCACAGAATTATGCCTATTGTGCCCGGGAGCGTTCGAAGATGAGGAAGAGAAGATCGACGCGTTTGTGAAAGGATTACCGGAAAGAATCCAAGAAGATATAAGTTCACACGAGCCCGCCTCCATACAACAGGCATGTAGAATGGCTCACAAACTAGTGAACCAGATTGAAGAAAGAATTAAAGAACAGACTGCTGAAGAGGCCAATGTGAAGCAAGTCAAAAGAAAGTGGGAGAAAAACGGTGATAAGAATCACCAATACAACAACAATAGCAATTACAACAATAATCGCAACAACTATCCCAACAATCGCAACATCAATCGCAACTACAACAAACGGCCCAACAACAACAACAACAACAACAACAACAACAACAACAACAACAACAACAACAACAACAATCATCCCAACAACAATAATAACCGCAACAACAATAATCAGAAGCAGCTATGCCAAAGGTGTGAAAAGTATCACTCGGGGTTCTGCACCAAATTTTGCAACAAGTGTAAAAGAAATGGTCATAGCGCGGTGAAGTGTAAGGTCTACGGACCAGGGGTTAACAGAACGAAAGGAACAAATGGTGTCGGAACGAGTAATGGCAGAGCAAGTAGTATCAGAGCAAGTTATGCCAATGTAGTTTGTTATAAATGTGGAAAACCGGGCCACATTATTAGAAATTGCCCGAACCAGGAGAACACGAATGGACAAGGCCGCGGAAGAGTTTTCAATATTAATGCGGCAGAGGCACAGGAAGACCCGGAGCTTGTTACGGGTACGTTTCTTATTGACAATAAATCTGCTTACGTTTTATTTGATTCGGGTACGGATAGAAGCTATATGAGTAGAGATTTTTGTGCTAAATTAAGTTGTCCATTGATGCATTTGGATAGTAAATTTTTACTCGAATTAGCAAATGGTAAATTAATTTCAGCAGATAATATATGTCGGAATCGAGAAATTAAACTGGTTAGCGAAACATTTAAGATTGACTTGATACCAGTAGAGTTAGGGAGTTTTGATGTGATAATCGGTATGGACTGGTTGAAAGAAGTGAAAGCAGAGATCGTTTGTTACAAAAATGCAATTCGCATTATACGAGAAAAAGGAAAACCCTTAATGGTGTACGGAGAAAAGGGCAACACGAAGCTACATCTTATTAGTAATTTGAAGGTACAAAAACTAATAAGAAAAAGTTGCTATGCTGTTCTAGCACACGTCGAGAAAGTATAAACTGAAGAAAAGAGCATCAATGATGTTCCCGTCGCAAAAGAATTTCCCGATGTATTTCTGAAAGAATTACCGGGATTACCCCCACATCGATCCGTTGAATTTCAAATAGATCTTGTACCAGGAGCTGCACCAATAGCTCATGCTCCTTACAGACTCGTACCCAACGAGATGAAAGAACTGCAAAGCCAATTACAAGAACTTTTAGAGCGTGGTTTCATTCGACCAAGCACATCACCGTGGGGAGCTCCTGTTTTGTTTGTCAAGGATAAAGATGGTACATTCAGGTTGTGTATCGACTACCGAGAGTTGAACAAACTTACCATCAAGAACCGCTACCCACTACCGAGAATCGACGACTTATTTGATCAACTACAAGGCTCGTCTGTTTATTCAAAGATTGAATTACGTTCCGGGTATCATCAAATGCGGGTGAAAGAAGATGATATTCCAAAGACTGCTTTCAGAACACGTTACGGTCATTACGAGTTTATGGTCATGCCGTTTGGTTTAACTAATGCACCAGCTGTGTTCATGGACCTTATGAACCGAGTGTGTGGACCATACCTTGACAAGTTTGTCATTGTTTTCATTGATGACATACTTATTTACTCAAAGAATGACCAAGAACACGGTGAATATTTGAGAAAGGTGTTAGAAGTATTGAGGAAGGAAGAATTGTACGCTAAGTTTTCAAAGTGTGCATTTTGGTTGGAAGAAGTTCAATTCCTCGGTCACATAGTGAACAAAGGAGGTATTAAGGTGGATCCGGAAAAGATAGAAACTGTTGAAAAGTGGGAAACCCCGAAAACTCTGAAACACATACGCCAGTTTTTAGGACTAGCTGGTTACTACAGAAGGTTCATCCAAGACTTTTCTAGAATAGCAAAACCCTTGACTGCATTAACGCATAAAGGGAAGAAATTTGAATGGAAGGATGAACAAGAGAAAGCGTTTCAGTTATTGAAGAAAAAACTAACTACGGCACCTATATTGTCATTGCCTGAAGGGAATGATGATTTTGTGATTTATTGTGATGCATCAAAGCAAGGTCTAGGTTGTGTATTAATGCAACGAACGAAGGTGATTGCTTATGAGTCTAGACAATTGAAGATTCACAAACAAAATTATACGACGCATGATTTGGAATTAGGCGCGGTTGTTTTTGCATTAAAGACTTGGAGGCACTACTTATATGGGGTCAAAAGTATTATATATACCGACCACAAAAGTCTTCAACACATATTTAATCAGAAACAACTGAATATGAGGCAGCGTAGGTGGATTGAATTGTTGAATGATTACGACTTTGAGATTCGTTACCACCCGGGGAAGGCAAATGTGGTAGCCAATGCCTTGAGCAGGAAGGACAGAGAACCCATTCGAGTAAAATCTATGAATATAATGATTCACAATAACCTTACTACTCAAATAAAGGAGGCGCAACAAGGAGTTTTAAAAGAGGGAAATTTAAAGGATGAAATAACCAAAGGATTGGAGAAGCATCTTAATATTCGGGAAGACGGAACCCGGTATAGGGCTGAAAGGATTTGGGTACCAAAATTTGGAGATATGAGAGAAATGGTACTTAGAGAAGCTCATAAAACCAGATACTCAATACATCCTGGAACGGGGAAGATGTACAAGGATCTCAAGAAACATTTTTGGTGGCCGAGTATGAAAGTCGATGTTGCTAAGGTCAAAGCTGAGCATCAGAAATCATCAGGTCTACTTCAACAATCCAAAATCCCGGAATGGAAATGGGAAAACATTACCATGGATTTCATCACTAAATTGCCAAGGACTGCAAGTGGTTTTGATACTATTTTGGTAATAGTTGATCGTCTCACCATATCAGCACACTTCCTGCCAATAAGAGAAGATGACAAGATGGAGAATTTAGCACGACTGTATTTGAAGGAAGTCGTCTCCAGACATGGAATACCAATCTCTATTATCTTTGATAGGGATGGCAGATTTATTTCAAGATTCTGGCAGACATTACAGCAAGCATTAGGAACTCGTCTAGACATGAGTACTGCCTATCATCCACAAACTGATGGGTAGAGCGAAAGGACGATACAAACGCTTAAAGACATGCTACGAGCATGCGTTATTGATTTAGGAAACAGTTGGGATCGACATCTACCGTTAGCAGAATTTTCCTACAACAACAGCTATCATTCAAGTATTGAGATGGCGCCATTTGAAGCACTTTATGGTAGAAAGTACAGGTCTCCAATTTGTTGGAGTGAAGTGGGGGATAGACAGATTACGGGTCCGGAGATAATACAAGAAACTACCAAGAAGATCATCCAAATTCAACAACAGTTGAAAACCGCCCAAAGTCGACAAAAGAGCTACGCCGACATTAAAAGAAAAGATATAGAATTTGAAATTGAAGAGATGGTCATGCTTAAGGTTGCACCTTGGAAAGGCGTTGTTCGATTTGGTAAACGAGGTAAATTAAATCCAAGGTATATTGGACCATTCAAGATTATTGATCGTGTCGGACCAGTAGCTTACCGACTTGAGTTACCTCAACAACTCGCGGTTGTACATAACACTTTCCACGTCTCGAATTTGAAGAAATGTTTTGCTAAAGAAGATCTCACTATTCCGTTAGACGAAATCCAAATCAACGAAAAACTTCAATTCATCGAAGAACCCGTCGAAATAATGGATCGTGAGGTTAAAAGACTTAAACAAAACAAGATACCAATTGTTAAGGTTCGATGGAATGCTCGTAGAGGACCCAAGTTCACCTGGGAACGAGAAGATCAGATGAAGAAGAAATACCCGCACTTATTTCCAGAAGATACGTCAACACCTCCAACTGCTTAAAATTTCGGGACGAAATTTATTTAACGGGTAGGTACTGTAGTGACCCGAACTTTTTCATGTTTATATATATATTAAATGAAATTGTTATTTACATGATTAAGGGTTTCCAACATGTTAAGTAATCAAACTTGTTAAGACTTGATTAATTGAAATAGGTTTCATATAGACAATTGACCACCCAAGTTGACCGGTGATTCACGAACGTTAAAACTTGTAAAAACTATATGATGACATATATATGGATATATATATATATATATATAGTTAACATGATATTATGATAAGTAAACATATCATTAAGTATATTAACAATGAACTACATATGTAAAATCAAGACTACTAACTTAATGATTTTGAAACGAGACAAATATGTAACGATTATCGTTGTAACGACATTTAATGTATATATATCATATTAAGAGATATTCATACATCATATTATCATGATAATATAATAATTTAAAATCTCATTTGATATTATAAACATTGGGTTAACAACATTTAACAAGATCGTTAACCTAAAGGTTTCAAAACAACACTTACATGTAACGACTAACGATGACTTAACGACTCAGTTAAAATGTATATACATGTAGTGTTTTAATATGTATTCATACACTTTTGAAAGACTTCAAGACACTTATCAAAATACTTCTACTTAACAAAAATGCTTACAATTACATCCTTGTTCAGTTTCATCAACAATTCTACTCGTATGTACCCGTATTCGTACTCGTACAATACACAACTTTTAGATGTATGTACTATTGGTATATACACTCCAATGATCAGCTCTTAGCAGCCCATGTAAGTCACCTAATACATTTAGGAACCATCATTTGGCAACTAGCATGAAATATCTCATAAAATTACAAAAATATGAGTAATCATTCATGACTTATTTACATGAAAACAAAATTACATATCCTTTATATCTAATCCATACACCAACGACCAAAAACACCTACAAACACTTTCATTCTTCAATTTTATTCATCTAATTGATCTCTCTCAAGTTCTATCTTCAAGTTCTAAGTGTTCTTCATAAATTCTACAAGTTCTAGTTTCATAAAATCAAGAATACTTCCAAGTTTGCTATCTTACTTCCAATCTTGTAGAGTGATCATCCAACCTCAAGAAATCTTTCTTATTTACATTAAGATATCTTTCTAATACAAGGTAATACTCATATTCAAACTTTGATTCAATTTCTATAACTATAACAATCTTATTTCGAGTGGAAATCTTACTTGAACTTGTTTTTTGTGTCATGATTCTGCTTCAAGAACTTTTAAGCCATCCAAGGATCCTTTGAAGCTAGATCCATTTTTCTCATTTCCATTAGCTTTATCCAGAAAACTTGAGGTAGTAATGATGTTCATAACATCATTCGATTCATACATATAAAGCTATCTTATTCGAAGGTTTAAACTTGTAATCACTAGAACATAGTTTAGTTAATTCTAAACTTGTTCGCAAACAAAAGTTAATCCTTCTAACTTGACTTTTAAAATCAACTAAACACATGTTCTATATCTATATTATATGCTAACTTAATGATTTAAAACCTAGAAACACGAAGAACACTGTAAAACCGGACATACGCCGTCGTAGTAACACCGCGGGCAGTTTTGGGTTAGTTAATTAAAAACTATGTTAAACTTTGATTTAAAAGTGGTTATTCTGGAAAAATGATTTTTCTTATGAACATGAAACTATATCCAAAAATCATGGTTAAACTCAAAGTGGAAGTTTATTTTCTAAAATGGTCATCTAGACGTCGTTCTTTCGACTGAAATGACTACCTTTACAAAAACGACTTGTAACTTATATTTTCGACTATAAACCTATACTTTTTCTGTTTAGATTCATAAAATAGAGTTCAATATGAAACCATAGCAATTTGATTCACTCAAAACGGATTTAAAATGAAGAAGTTATGGGTAAAACAAGATTGGATAATTTTTCTTGTTGTAGCAACGTGAAAATTGGTAACAAATCTATATTAATCATATCCTAGCTAACTTATATTGTATTATACATGTATTCTAATATATTATGTAATCTTGGGATACCATAGACACGTATGCAAATGTTTTGACATATCATATCGACCCATGTGTATATATTATTTGGAACAACCATAGAGACTCTATATGCAGTAATGTGGGAGTTAGCTATACAGGGTTGAGGTTGATTCCAAAAATATATATACTTTGAGTTGTGATCTAGCCTGAGACGTGTATACACTGGGTTGTGGATTGATTCAAGATAATATATATCAATTTTTTTTCTGTACATCTAACTTTGGACAACTAGTTGTAGGTTACTAACGAGGACAGCTGACTTAATGAACTTAAAACATCAAAATGTATTAAAAGTGTTGTAAATATATTTTGAACATACTTTGATATATATGTACATATTTGTTATAGGTTCGTGAATCGACCAGTGGCCAAGTCTTACTTCCCAACGAAGTAAAAATCTGTGAAAGTGAGTTATAGTCCCACTTTTAAAATCTAATATTTTTGGGATGAGAATACATGCAGGTTTTATAAATGATTTACAAAATAGACACAAGTACGTGAAACTACATTCTATGGTTGAATTATCGAAATCGAATATGCCCCTTTTTATTAAGTCTGGTAATCTAAGAATTAGGGAACAGACACCCTAATTGACGTGAATCCTAAAGATAGATCTATTGGGCCTAACAAACCCCATCCAAAGTACTGGATGCTTTAGTACTTTGAAATTTATATCATATCTGAAGGGTGTCCCAGAATGATGGGGATATTCTTATATATGCATCTTGTTAATGTCAGTTACCAGGTGTTCACCATATGAATGATTTTTATCTCTATGTATGGGATGTATATTGAAATATGAAATCTTGTGGTCTATTGTTACGATTTGATATATATAGGTTAAACCTATAACTCACCAACATTTTTCTTGACGTTTTAAGCATGTTTATTCTCAGGTGATTATTAAGAGCTTCCGCTGTCGCATACTTAAATAAGGATAAGATTTGGAGTCCATGCTTGTATGATATTGTGTAAAAACTGCATTCAAGAAACTTATTTCGTTGTAACATATTTGTATTGTAAACCATTATGTAATAGTCGTGTGTAAACAGGATATTTTAGATTATCATTATTTGATAATCTACGTAAAGCTTTTTAAATCTTTATTGATGAAATAAAGGTTATGGTTTGTTTTAAAATGAATGCAGTCTTTGAAAAACGTCTCATATAGAGGTCAAAACCTCGCAACGAAATCAATTAATATGGAACGTTTTTAATCAATAAGAACGGGACATTTCAACATGGATACACTATTAATATATAAAAGATTAGATGTGAATGCTCACGTATCAATATTGTGATTCAATATTGTAGGAAAGTACGTAGATGCGACGGAGATGATAAACACTAGATTGTCCTCACGAGCATACCCCCGAACCATACCCATAACCTCCATAGCTATAACCCATAATTTCCTTAGCTCTATCCCTCTCGAAAAATCCATTTTGAAAACATGCGAGCAGGACCTCGTCGTAGTATTTTATGTATAATACTAATAATAATAATACTACTACTGATAATAATTAATAATAATATTAATATTAATAATAATTATAATTTATATATAAATAGAAAGGTTCGAGAGATAGATGATTGAAATGAATGAATCACAAACTGCAAAAATGTTCGATTTATAAGCACTTGACACCACCTACCACACCATGCGATCGCATGGGGTCTAAGTCTCATGGCCATGCGATCGCATGGCCTTACTTTACAGCACATGATTTGCAAATCTCTTACCGACACCATATTTATGTAATGTGAATACTTATAAATATTATTTAATATATAATATATTTAATCTTTAGAATTAATTAAATATTATATTATATTCTCGTGCATAGTTGATTTATAATTTTTACACCGATGAATTGTACGTTGACGCTCGACTTACGTACTGGTTTCAGTTTTTCGAACGCATTTTCGTACGCTTAGAAAACTGGTACTTTACGTTTCATGTAATGTACCTTTATCAATAACAAGACTCAAATCAATGAAAAATTATCCCACTCAAAGTATAACTTATTCATTTGAGTGTTTTGGTCATTTGCTTCTATAAATCGACGTCTCGTTATTTACCAATATATATTATAATAATACTATTTTAAATCCAAAACGTTTTACGACTAATTTAATATTATATTTTATCACTTTGTAAAATAATGATATTATTATTTAAAAATATAAACTTATATATTTTAGAAATAGTTACTTACTAATATAATATTTAGTTTTTCAAAAACTAATTATATTTCAATCGATTAGATATTATTATATCACCTTACGTTTTACGCTCTAGTACATAATTTGATATGATTCATTTATGCGCCAATTTTTAATTTAACTTCTCAAACGTTCTAATTAACATATCTATAAATCAATCGAATCAATAAACAAGTGTTACAATCGTTTACTTAACTTATCGATATTTATTTTCTAAGTTATCTATATTCTCCAATTTTACTTTTACATTAAATAATATGAAGGTTAAATAGTTTATCTTATCAAAAGTCATGAGGCAATTAATGTAAGGCATGTATTGGAATTCAACAGGAATTTCCACCAATCTGTCTAGCTCTCGCTACTTGACACTTTGTCCTTACTCGAAGATCACTTTACCATTTATTCCGAATACCGTTAAAAGGGAAAGGTTTCCTAAATCAAGTTGGACCTCTCAACAGAGACTCGTAATCATATCACAATGTATCTGATAATTCGATCATTTGATATTATCTTCTAATTCCGTTGATAAATATCTTGAAATAATTACGTTCATGTAAAGTATTATTCATCTAATACTTTGTTAACGTTCTCAAGTCATATAATAAACTTCGTAACTTATTTTCATATTAATCAAACGTTTAATGTTTCATTAATATTTCTCAATTTAATAATCACACATATGTATATATTCATACATATCTATTTACACATAATTGTTCGTGAATCGTCGAGAGCAATCGAAGGGTAAATGAATATATGAACACAGTTCAAAGTTTTTGAGATTTCAACATTACAGACTTTGCTTATCATGTCGGAAACATATAAAGATCAAGTTTAAATTTGTTCAGAAATTTCCGGGTTGTCACAGTACCTACCCGTTAAAGAAATTTTGTCCTAAAATTTGATTGGGATGGTCATGGCTGACAATAAGTATGTTTTCATGATGCATACGAGCTGTAAATTAGAGTTTTATCATCAGCGAGTAATATGGATAAAACAATTTGCTTAAGTGAAGCGTACGAATGAAGTTATCACAAAAGAGTGAAATGAGTAAGTGTGGATTCGTCATATTTTTTTAACGTAGATAGGATTGATTTCCAGAGTTCAAGGGATTTGGAGAAAATCTTTGTAATAATATTTGATTCTTCGGTAATCAAGAAAATTAGGATCCGCTTTAAATGCGATCATCTGTCTTAATTGTTCTGTCGGGTCTTTCGCTATAAATCCACTCCCTTCGTTTCCTTATTTCCACATTCCCACCTTCTATGTTTTCTTTCCCAATTCATACTTTTTAAAACATTCTTCAATATGCTTCATCCAGTTCTGATTCTTGATATACTCTTAACTTTTATATCTGTCATTCTTCTTTTTCATCTGCCGCCGGAAGAATCTATTCACTTCTACTATACTCTGGGTTTTATAGTGTTTTTAGTTCTCCCGTGTCTTTATATTGCTATAAGCATCGATATACACGGTTTGTAATTTCTGTGTTGTTATTGGGTTTTATATCTTCCCTTATATTTCGATGTCCCTGCTTCTGTCTCCTATAACAATTGTCATCCATAGTTAATGCTCCTTCCTATTTGCTGCGATTTATACTCCCATTTTTATTTCAGAGCTTCATTCTTTTGTTTTCTCTTCCCGACCTTAAATCAAGCGAATAATGATTCAGAATTCGTAGGTATGAATTTCGGAATGAACATAATTAATGTTTTAAGAAGGAAATTGTAATGACACAGTCTTGACTTATCAAATTACCAGAATATCCGAAAAAATAGAACTATCAAGAAGATATATTCTTAATGTGTTTGGAGATGAGGTACAATGTAAGAGTCGTGTAACATGGCACATGATGATGATATGGTCCGTGAACCATCACGTTCCATTTAGAAACTCAGCATGACTTACTGTAATATAATCACGTTGATCAAGTGTCATTATATTATTTTAACTCATGCTTCAGTTCCCAACACTACTTCAAAACATTCATATTTTAAATTCGAATTTTTCAGAATTTAGAATTTAAAATAGTTTCCTTTATGATGTAACGCAGATATAGCGAAGAGATAAATGATTTTAGATAAGAATAGTTATGAAAATATCTTCAGAAATATCGAGGATATTTCTAATGAAAGATACAATGATATCTTAGAATTTCTAATATCGAAAGATGATAAAGAAGATTTGTCCGTAAAGGTTTAGAGTCAGGAGCAAAGTATTCGTTAATGACTTCAGCAGATACTGAATCATTTGGATTCTTTGAAGGCATGTTTAGTCTTTGTGATTTGTCCACAGCCTTCTTCATTGTTTGCTCAATTCGTTTTTCAGTTCCAAACCTTCTCTTTTTCTGAGCTTTGCCAACACACTATTCTTTATCATCAAACTTTTGGCTGTTAAGGTCGTTTACAGTTTTTGCTGCTTCATCAGCATTCAAAGTTATCATAACCAAATCGTTGGTTATCAATCCGAGGTGTTTTCAATAGTTCGAAGGGTTTGAATAAAGATTGTAATTGTCAATATACATATGATGTTTTATAGTCTTGAATGATACGAATATTTTTCTGGGTTTTATGAATAGAAGTGATGTTCTAGCACAGTTTAGAAGTCAAAGTATAGCTTTGAAAGGTGTAGGGATCTGAGAGTGATGATATCGGTTATATCTTGACTTGGATTCTGATATGTTAAAATCAGAATATGTAATTGAATTTGAATGAGTATGGTTGTTTTGATTTCTATGAAATAATATATCTCGTTGTGAAAGTAGTGAGTATAGTTGATGATTTGTTGAATCAGAATCGAAGAATGTAACATATTAATTGTGAATTTATATATCTTTCGGGTATTACCTACCCGTTAAAAGTTTCACAAGTAATATTTTATACCATAAAATTTTATTACAGTCTTTATGAAAATATATGTATGTATATTTTCTTCAGATGTAATACAGATTTAATGAGTTAAAATCATATTAAGCTCATTTGATTTTCGGCTAGATTAGAAGTGAATAATCTCTAAAACATTAAAGATTTCATAATCTTCACTGAGTATTTCACTAATGTAATCAATACTTCGTTATTCAGTTTTATTGATATTTCCTCAGTGAATCATGTTAGTGCTTATAGAACTCTTGCTAACTTCGTAAGGTACGAATGGTGTTTTCTGAAAAGTTTCAAGTACATTGAAAATGAAAGTGTAAAATCAAACATGTATTTGAATAATACACTTGATTTATTATGAAATGGAATCTATTAAGTCGAAGCAGAGATTATAGTTAACGATTGTTAAGTCATTAACGAAGGATGTACATCATAGCATATTAATAACATGAACTAACCGAGTAGTTAAGATTCACACGTAATAGCTTAGTACGAAAAGATTTATTTTGATCTCAAAATTCATATATACATAAAATATACATATAATCTTCAGAGGGAATGAGTTAATACTTCATAACTCGTTGATACGATATACGCGTTGTTGATTAGTGATGATGTTTGCGGTGATTATGGATCTGGCGGAGCTTGTGATGTTGTAGATGCTGCTGATGCTGACGATGCTGACGGTACTGACGGTTCTGGTGATGCTGACGGTACTGTTGATGCTGTTGGTAAAATAGATCTAGCTTGTAAATCGTGCACCATTCCGATTAGGGTTTTATTTCATCATTTCTATTCGCTCACTCATCTGGTTTACAATTAGAACTAGAATAAGTAATCTCTAAAACTTTTAGAAACTACATATTCTCTGCAGAATATTTCTTCGATGAAGTTATGAATCAATACTTCATCGTTTGTTATTGTTGGTATTCCTTGGTATCTATGGTGCGTATGACGTTGATGTTCGAGGTACAGATTGTGATGTTGAGGTGTGGGATGCGGATGTTGTTGTTGGTGGTGGTAATGATACTGTTGGTGTTGATGATGGTGGTACTGTTGATACCGGTGATGCTGCTGGTGCTTGTAATCTTTGCACCATATTCTCCAAAGCCACTACCCGAGCGCGAAGTACGTTGACTTCTTCTACTACACCGGGATGATTGGCGGTTTGGACGAGCGGATGAATAAGATCCAGAATTTGAGATAGTATATAATCATGACGAGATACTCTGGAGATGAGAGAGAAAATGGTATTACAAACAGGTTCGCCGGTAAGTGCTTCAGGTTCTTCGCCAAGAGGGGAATGTGGTGGATGGAAAGGATCACCCTCTTCTTGTCTCTAATGACTAAGTAGGCAACGAACACATCCCCAATTCATCCAGAATAGGTGATGGCTGATTGGTTGATCCATTCCGATTACACTGTCTTCGGAGTTCAAGTGAATATCCATATCGGAATAGCTGTCGAAGTTTAAGGAATTTGAACTAGATACGGGATCCATCTTGTATTATTAGAGAGATGATTTTTGATATGAAATAGATTAGAGAATTTAGATTGGTACTCTTTAATACATAATTTACATATGTATATATGTAAATTACATATGTTTAGATACGGGATCCATCTTGTATTACAGATGATTTTACATATATTAGATTGGTACTCTCTAATACGAGCCGTCGTTTTCCACATTGGTTTAGAAAAACCTGGTGGTTTAGAGGTTCTCGGGTTATTGTCACAACTTAAGAAATACGGGTGTTGACGATACATATAAAGTTCATCGGGTTTGGAATCAAATTTCTCGATTTTTATGCCCTTTCCCTTATTGTTCTCTTTTGCCTTATTAAATTGTGTTGGGGTAATTTCTATAACATCATCGGAATCCTTGTCGGGATCCGATTCATCGGAGAATTGGTAATCCTCCCAATACTTTGCTTCCTTGGCGGAAACACCATTGACCATAATTAACTTTGGTCGGTTGGTTGAGGATTTTCTTCTACTTAACCGTTTTATTATTTCCCCCACTGGTTCTATTTCTTCTTCCGGTTCCGATTCTTCTTCCGGTTCTGACTCTTCTTCCGGTTCCTCTTCGGGAACTTGTGAATCAGTCCACGAATCATTCCAATTTACATTTGACTCTTCATTATTATTAGGTGAGTTAATGGGACTTGTTCTAGAGGTAGAAATCTATCACATAATATCAAACATGTTAAGAGATTAATATATCACATAATATTCACATGTTAAAAATATATAGTTTCCAACAAAATTTGTTAAACAATCATTTTTCAAGTAAACACGGTCGAAGTCCAGACTCGCTAATGCATCCTAACAAACTCGATAAGACACACTAATGCAAAATTATGGTTCTCTAAGACCAACGCTCGGATACCAACTGAAATGTCCCGTTCATATTGATTATAAATGTTCCATATTAATTGATTTCGTTGCGAGGTTTTGACCTCTATATGAGACGTTTTTCAAAGACTGCATTCATTTTTAAAACAACCATAACCTTTATTTTATCAATAAAGGTTTAAAAAAAACATTACGTAGATTATCAAATAATGATAATCTAAAATATACTGATTACACACGACCATTACATAATGGTTTACAATAGAAATATATTACATCGACATATGTTTCTTGAATGCAGTTTTTACACAATATCATACAAACATGGACTTCAAATCTTGTCCTTATTTTAGTATGCAACAGCGAAAGCTCTTAATATTCACCTGAGAATAAACATGCTTTAAACGTCAACAAAAATGTTGGTGAGTTATAGGTTTAACCTATATATATCAAATCGTAACAATAGACCACAAGATTTCATATTTCAATACACATCCCATACATAGAGATAAAAATCATTCATATGGTGAACACCTGGTAACCGACATTAACAAGATGCATATGTAAGAATATCCCCATCATTCCGGGACACCCTTCGGATATGATATAAACTTCGAAGTACTAAAGCATCCGGTACTTTGGATGGGGTTTGTTAGGCCCAATAGATCTATCTTTAGGATTCGCGTCAATTAGGGTGTCTGTTCCCTAATTCTTAGATTACCAGACTTAATAAAAAGGGGCATATTCAATTTCGATAATTCAACCATAGAATGTAGTTTCACGTACTTGTGTCTATTTTGTAAATCATTTATAAAACCTGCATGTATTCTCATCCCAAAAATATTAGATTTTAAAAGTGGGACTATAACTCACTTTCACAGATTTTTACTTCGTCGGGAAGTAAGACTTGGCCACTGGTCGATTCACGAACCTATAACAAATATGTACATATATATCAAAGTATGTTCAAAATATATTTACAACACTTTTAATACATTTTGATGTTTTAAGTTTATTAAGTCAGCTGTCCTCGTTAGTAACCTACAACTAGTTGTCCAACGTTAGATGTACAGAAAAAATTGATATATATTATCTTGAATCAATCCACGACCCAGTGTATACACGTCTCAGGCTAGATCACAACTCAAAGTATATATATTTTTGGAATCAACCTCAACCCTGTATAGCTAACTCCCACGTTACTGCATATAGAGTGTCTATGGTTGTTCCAAATAATATATACGCATGGGTCGATATGATATGTCAAAACATTTGCATACGTGTCTATGGTATCCCAAGATTACATAATATATTAGAATACATGTATAATACAATATAAGTTAGCTAGGATATGATTAATATAGATTTGTTACCAATTTTCACGTTGCTACAACAAGAAAAATTATCCAATCTTGTTTTACCCATAACTTTTTCATTTTAAATCCGTTTTGAGTGAATCAAATTGCTATGGTTTCATATTGAACTTTATTTTATGAATCTAAATAGAAAAAGTATAGGTTTATAGTCGGAAATATAAGTTACAAGTCGTTTTTGTAAAGGTAGTCATTTCAGTCGAAAGAACGACGTCTAGATGACCATTTTAGAAAACATACTTCCACTTTGAGTTTAATCATGATTTTTGGATATAGTTTTATGTTCATAAGAAAAATCATTTTCCCAGAAGAAAAACTTTTAAATCAAAGTTTATCATAGTTTTTAATTAACTAACCCAAAACAGCCCGCGGTGTTACTACGACGGCGTATGTCCGGTTTTACAGTGTTCTTCGTGTTTCCAGGTTTTAAATCATTAAGTTAGCATATCATATAGATATAGAACATGTGTTTAGTTGATTTTTAAAGTCAAGTTAGAAGGATTAACTTTTGTTTGCGAACAAGTTTAGAATTAACTAAACTATGTTCTAGTGATTACAAGTTTAAACCTTCGAATAAGATAGCTTTATATGTATGAATCGAATGATGTTATGAACATCATTACTACCTCAAGTTTTCTGGATAAAGCTACTGGAAATGAGAAAAATGGATCTAGCTTCAAAGGATCCTTGGATGGCTTGAAAGTTCTTGAAGCAGAATCATGACACGAAAAAAAGTTCAAGTAAGATTTCCACTCGAAATAAGATTGTTATAGTTATAGAAATTGAATCAAAGTTTTAATATGAGTATTACCTTGTATTAGAAAGATATTTTACTGTAAATAACAAAGATTTCTTGAGGTTGGATGATCACTCTACAAGATTGGAAGTAAGCTAGCAAACTTGGAAGTATTCTTGATTTTATGAAACTAGAACTTGTAGAATTTATGAAGAACACTTAGAACTTGAAGATAGAACTTGAGAGAGATCAATTAGATGAATAAAATTGAAGAATGAAAGTGTTTGTAGGTGTTTTTGGTCGTTGGTGTATGGATTAGATATAAAGGATATGTAATTTTGTTTTCATGTAAATAAGTCATGAATGATTACTCATATTTTTGTAATTTTATGAGATATTTTATACTAGTTGCCAAATGATGGTTCCCACATGTGTTAGGTAACTCATATGGGCTGCTAAGAGCTAATCATTGGAGTGTATATACCAATAGTACATACATCTAAAAGCTGTGTATTGTACGAGTATGAATACAGGTGCATACGAGTGGAATTGTTGATGAAACTGAACGAGGATGTAATTGTAAGCATTTTTGTTAAGTAGAAGTATTTTGATAAGTGTCTTGAAGTCTTTCAAAAGTGTATGAATACATATTAAAACACTACATGTATATACATTTTAACTGAGTCGTTAAGTCATCGTTAGTCGTTACATGTAAGTGTTGTTTTGAAACCTTTAGGTTAACGATCTTGTTAAATGTTGTTAACCCAATATTTATAATATCAAATGAGATTTTAAATTATTATATTATCATGATATTATGATGTATGAATATCTCTTAATATGATATATATACATTAAATGTCGTTACAACGATAATCGTTACATATATGTCTCGTTTCAAAATCATTAAGTTAGTAGTCTTGCTTTTACATATGTAGTTCATTGTTAATATACTTAATGATATGTTTACTTATCATAATATCATGTTAACTATATATATATATATATCCATATATATGTCATCAAATAGTTTTTACATGTTTTAACGTTCGTGAATCACCGGTCAACTTGGGTGGTCAATTGTCTATATGAAACCTATTTCAATTAATCAAGTCTTAACAAGTTTGAATGCTTAACATGTTGGAAATACTTAATCATGTAAATAACAATTTCATTTATTTTATATATATAAACATGAAAAAGTTCGGGTCACTACAGTACCTACCCGTTAAATAAATTTCGTCCCGAAATTTTAAGCAGTTGGAGGTGTTGACGTATCTTCTGGAAATAAATACGGGTATTTCTTCTTCATCTGATCTTCTCGTTCCCAGGTGAACTCGGGTCCTCTACGAGCATTCCATCGAACCTTAACAATTGGTATCTTGTTTTGCTTAAGTCTTTTAACCTCACGATTCATTATTTCGACGGGTTCTTCGATGAATTGAAGTTTTTCGTTGATTTGGATTTCATCTAACGGAATAGTGAGATCTTCTTTAGCAAAACATTTCTTCAAATTCGAGATGTGGAAAGTGTTATGTACAGCCGCGAGTTGTTGAGGTAACTCAAGTCGGTAAGCTACTGGTCCGACACGATCAATAATCTTGAATGGTCCAATATACCTTGGATTTAATTTTCCTCGTTTACCAAATCGAACAACGTCTTTCCAAGGTGTAACTTTAAGCATGACCATCTCTCCAATTTCAAATTCTATATCTTTTCTTTTAATGTCAGCGTAGCTCTTTTGTCGACTTTGGGCGGTTTTCAACCGTTGTTGAATTTGGATGATCTTCTCGGTAGTTTCTTGTATTATCTCCGGACCCGTAATCTGTCTATCCCCCACTTCACTCCAACAAATCGGAGACTTGCACTTTCTACTATAAAGTGCTTCAAACGGCACCATCTCAATGCTTGAATGATAGCTGTTGTTGTAGGAAAATTCTGCTAACGGTAGATGTCGATCCCAACCGTTTCCGAAATCAATAACACATGCTCGTAGTATGTCTTCAAGCGTTTGTATCGTCCTTTCGCTCTGCCCATCAGTTTGTGGATGATAGGCAGTACTCATGTCTAGACGAGTTCCTAATGCTTGCTGTAATGTCTGCCAGAATCTTGAAATAAATCTGCCATCCCTATCAGAGATAATAGAGATTGGTATTCCATATCTGGAGATGACTTCCTTCAAATACAGTCGTGCTAACTTCTCCATCTTGTCATCTTCTCTTATTGGCAGGAAGTGTGCTGATTTGGTGAGACGATCAACTATTACCCAAATAGTATCAAAACCACTTGCAGTCCTTGGCAATTTAGTGATGAAATCCATGGTAATGTTTTCCCATTTCCATTTCGGGATTTTGGATTGTTGAAGTAGACCTGATGATTTCTGATGCTCAGCATTGACCTTAGAACACGTCAAACATTCTCCTACGTATTTAGCAACATCAGCTTTCATACCCGGCCACCAAAAATGTTTCTTGAGATCCTTGTACATCTTCCCCGTTCCAGGATGTATTGAGTATCTGGTTTTATGAGCTTCTCTAAGTACCATTTCTCTCATATCTCCAAATTTTGGTACCCAAATCCTTTCAGCCCTGTACCGGGTTCTGTCTTCCTGAATATTAAGATGCTTCTCCAATCCTTTGGGTATTTCATCCTTTAAATTTCCCTCTTTTAAAACTCCTTGTTGCGCCTCCTTTATTTGAGTAGTAAGGTTATTGTGAATCATTATATTGATAGATTTTACTCGAATGGGTTCTCTGTCCTTCCTGCTCAAGGTGTCGGCTACCACATTTACCTTCCCCGGGTGGTAATGAATCTCAAAGTCGTAATCATTCAACAATTCAATCCACGTACGCTGCCTCATATTCAGTTGTTTCTGATTAAATATATGTTGAAGACTTTTGTGGTTGGTATATATAATACTTTTGACCCCATATAAGTAGTGCCTCCAAGTCTTTAATGCAAAAACAACCGCGCCTAATTCCAAATCATGCGTCGTATAATTTTATTCGTGAATCTTCAATTGTCTAGACGCATAAGCAATTACTTTCGTTCGTTACATTAATACACAACTGAGACCTTGCTTTGAGGCATCACAATATATCACAAAATCATCATTCCCTTCAGGTAATGACAATATAGGTGCCGTAGTTAACTTTTTCTTCAATAACTGAAACGCTTTCTCTTGTTCATCCTTCCATTCAAATTTCTTCCCTTTATGCGTTAATGCAGTCAAGGGTTTTGCTATTCTGGAAAAGTCTTGGATGAACCTTCTGTAGTAACCAGCTAGTCCTAAAAACTGGCGTATGTGTTTCGGAGTTTTCGGGGTTTCCCACTTTTCAACAGTTTCTATCTTTGCCGGATCCACCTTAATACCTTCTTTGTTCACTATGTGACCGAGGAATTGAACTTTTTCCAACCAAAATGCACACTTTGAAAACTTAGCGTACAATTCTTCCTTCCTCAATACTTCTAACACCTTTCTCAAATGTTCACCGTGTTCTTGGTCATTCTTTGAGTAAATAAGTATGTCATCAATGAAAACAATGACAAACTTGTCAAGGTATGGTCCACACACTCGGTTCATAAGGTCCATGAACACAGCTGGTGCATTAGTTAAACTAAACGGCATGACCATAAACTCGTAATGACCGTAACGTGTTCTGAAAGCAGTCTTTGGAATATCATCTTCTTTCACCCGCATTTGATGATACCCGGAACGTAAGTCAATCTTTGAATAAACAGACGAGCCTTGTAGTCGATCAAATAAGTCGTCGATTCTCGGTAGTGGGTAGCGGTTCTTGATGGTAAGTTTGTTCAACTCTCGGTAGTCGATACACAACCTGAATGTACCATCTTTCTTCTTGACAAACAAAACATGAGCTCCCCATGGTGATGTGCTTGGTCGAATGAAACCACGCTCTAAAAGTTCTTGTAATTGGCTCTGAAGTTCCTTCATTTCGCTAGGTGCGAGTCTGTATGGAGCACGATCTATTGGTGCAGCTCCCGGTACAAGGTCTATTTGAAATTCAACGGATCGGTGTGGAGGTAGTCCCGGTAATTCTTTCGAAAATACATCGGGAAATTCTTTTGCGATGGGAACATCATTGATGCTCTTTTCTTCAGTTTGTACTTTCTCAACGTGTGCTAGAACAACATAGCAACCTTTTTTTATCAGTTTTTGTGCCTTCAAATTACTAATAAGATGTAGCTTCGTGTTTCCCTTTTCTCCGTACACCATTAAGGGTTCTCCTTCTTCTCGTACAATGCGAATTGCATTTTTATAACATACGATCTCTGATTTCACCTTCTTCAGCCAGTCCATGCCAACTATTACATCAAAACTCCCTAACTCTACTGGTATCAAATCAATCTTAAATATTTCGCTACCCAGTTTAATTTCTCGATTCCGGCATATATAATCTGCCTAAATTAATTTACCGTTTGCTAATTCGAGTAAAAATTTACTATCCAACGGCGTCAATGGACAACTTAATTTAGCACAAAAATCTCTACTCATATAGCTTCTATCCGCACCCGAATCAAATAAAACGTAAGCAGATTTATTGTCAATAAGAAACGTACCCGTAACAAGCTCCGGGTCTTCCTGTACCTCTGCCGCATTAATATTGAAAACTCTTCCGCGGCCTTGTCCATTTGTGTTCTCCTGGTTTGGGCAATTTCTAATAATGTGGCCCGATTTTCCACATTTATAACAAACTATATTGGCATAACTTGCTCCGACACTACTTGCTCCGCCATTACTCGTTCCGACACCATTTGTTCCTTTCGTTCTGTTAACCCCTGGTCTGTAGACCTCACACTTCACCACGCTATGACCATTTCTTTTACACTTGTTACAATATTTGGTGCAGAACCCCGAGTGATACTTTTCACACCTTTGGCATAGCTGCTTCTGATTGTTGTTGTTGTTGCAGTTGTTATTGTTGTTGGGATGATTGTTGTAGTTGTTGTTGTTGTTGTTGCTGTTGTTGTTGTTGTTGGGCCGTTTGTTATAGTTGCGATTGATGTTGCGATTATTGGGATAGTTGTTGCGATTATTGTTGTAATTGCTGTTGTTGTTGTATTGGTGATTCTTATCACCGTTTTCCTCCCACTTTCTTTTGACTTGCTTCACATTGGCCTCTTCAGCCGCCTGTTCTTTCATTCTTTCCTCAATCTGGTTCACTAGTTTGTGAGACATTCTACATGCCTGTTGTATGGAGGCGGGCTCGTGTGAACTTATATCTTCTTGGATTCTTTCCGGTAATCCTTTCACAAACGCGTCGATCTTCTCTTCCTCATCTTCGAACGCTCCCGGACACAATAGGCACAATTCTGTGAATCGTCTTTCGTACGTGGTAATATCAAATCCTTGGGTTCGTAACCCTCTAAGTTCTGTCTTGAGCTTATTGACCTCGGTTCTGGGACGGTACTTCTCGTTCATCAAGTGCTTGAATGCTGACCACGGTAGTGCGTACGCATCATCTTGTCCCACTTGCTCTAGATAGGTATTCCACCATGTTAACGCAGAACCTGTGAAGGTATGCGTAGCGTACTTCACTTTGTCCTATTCAGTACACTTACTTATGGCAAACACCGATTCGACCTTCTCGGTCCACCGTTTCAATCCGATCGGTCCTTCAGTTCCATCAAATTCCAAAGGTTTGCAGGCAGTGAATTCTTTGTAGGTGCATCCTACATGATTTCCTGTACTGCTAGATCCAAGGTTATTGTTGGTATGTAGCGCAGCCTGTACTGCGGCTATGTTTGAAGCTAGAAAACTACGGAATTCCTCTTCATTCATATTCACGGTGTGTCGAGTAGTCGGTGCCATTTCCTTCAAAATAGTCAAATGGAACAAGTTAATCATACAGAATATTAAGAGTAGTTAATAGTATCTCGTAGCATAATATGAACTCATTTATAAAAGCTTTTTCTTCATATTAGCGTTTTATAAGTTTAAATTCGGGTAGTACCTACCCGTTAAGTTCATGCTTAGTAGCTAATATACAATTCAACTACTACAATTCTATATGAAAAACTGATTATAATAATATTTCGCGTTCAAACTTTTAAACAATATTTTACAAACTTACAATACCGTTTATTTTACATAAAGCATGAAATATAGCACACAATAACTTTGATACAAGATAGTTGTGAAGATAATTCTAGCTAGTACACAAGTCGTTCAGCAAAGGCAATAAAGACACGTAATTCATACGTCCAGAAACAAGTCATGCATTCTGGTTTTACTAGGACTACTTCCCATCCTTGGTCTTGTGGAACATAACCGTTATGGCCGTTGATAAGACAGCGTGTTGTAACGTCGTCAAAGGGACGAGGGTTACGTAATGTCCAACAGTCCCGTAACAATCTAAAAACCTCATTTCTTACCCCAATTACCGACTCCGTCACTTGTGGGAACGTTTTGTTTAATAGTTGTAGCCCGATGTTCTTGTTCTCACTTTGGTGAGAAGCGAACATTACTGACCCGTAAGCATAACATGCTTCTTTATGTTGCATGTTAGACGCTTTTTCTAAATCACGAAGTCCTATATTCGAATATATTGAGTCAAAATAATTTCTTAACCCGTTTCGTAAAATAGCATTTGGGTTCCCCGCAATATATGTGTCAAAGTAAACACATCGTAACTTATGGATTTCCCAATGTGATATCCCCCATCTTTCGAACGAAAGCCTTTTATAAACCAAGGCATTCTTGGAACGTTCTTCGAATGTCTTACAAACAGATCTCACCTTAAATAGTTGTGCCGAGGAATTCTGACCGACTCTATACAAGATTTCATCAATCATGTCTCCGGGTAGGTCTGTTAAAATATTGGGTTGTCTATCCATTTTGTGTTTTTAAACTGTAAAATAGACAAGAGTTAGATTCATAAAAAAAAATACTTATTAATACAAGCAATTTTTACATATATCATAAAGTATAAGCACACTATATTACATATATTACACCACACGAATACAACTATCTTATTCCGACTCGCTCGTTTCTTCTTCTTCGATTTTGGTTCGTTTTGCCAAGTTTCTAGGGATATATGATGTTCCCCTAATACGAGCTGTCGTTTTCCACATTGGTTTAGAAAAACCTGGTGGTTTAGAGGTTCCTGGGTTATTGTCACAACTTAAGAAATACGGGTGTTGACGATACATATAAAGTTCATCGGGTTTGGAATCAAATTTCTCTATTTTTATGCCCTTTCCCTTATTGTTCTCTTTTGCCTTATTAAATTGTGTTGGGGTAATTTCTATAACATCATCGGAATCCTTGTCGGGATCCGATTCATCGGAGAATTGGTAATCCTCCCAATACTTTGCTTCCTTGGCGGAAACACCATTGACCATAATTAACTTTGGTCGGTTGGTTGAGGATTTTCTTCTACTTAACCGTTTTATTATTTTCCCCACTGGTTCTATTTCTTCTTCCGGTTCCGATTCTTCTATCGGTTTCGATTCTTCTTCCGGTTCCGACTCTTCTTCCGGTTCCTCTTCGGGAACTTGTGAATCAGTCCACGAATCATTTCAATTTACATTTGACTCTTCATTATTATTAGGTGAGTCAATGGGACTTATTCTAGAGGTAGACATCTATCACATAATATCAAACACGTTAAGAGATTAATATATCACATAATATTCACATGTTAAAAATATATAGTTTCCAACAAAATTTGTTAAGCAATCATTTTTCAAGTAAACACGGTCGAAGTCCGGACTCACTAATGCATCCTAACAAACTCGATAAGACATACTAATGCAAAATTCTGGTTCTCTAAGACCAACGCTCGGATACCAACTGAAATGTCCCGTTCATATTGATTATAAACGTTCCATATTAATTGATTTCGTTGCGTGGTTTTGACCTCTATATGAGACGTTTTTCAAAGACTGCATTCATTTTTAAAACAACCATAACCTTTATTTTATCAATAAAGGTTTAAAAAAAACATTACGTAGATTATCAAATAATGATAATCTAAAATATACTGATTACACACGACCATTACATAATGGTTTATAATTGAAATATATTACATCGACATATGTTTCTTGAATGCAGTTTTTACACAATATCATACAAACATGGACTTCAAATCTTGTCCTCATTTTAGTATGCAACAGCGGAAGCTCTTAATATTCACCTGAGAATAAACATGCTTTAAACGTCAATAAAAATGTTGGTGAGTTATAGGTTTAACCTATATATATCAAATCGTAACAATAGACCACAAGATTTCATATTTCAATACACATCCCATACATAGAGATAAAAATCATTCATATGGTGAACACCTGGTAACCGACATTAACAAGATGCATATGTAAGAATATCCCCATCATTCTGGGACACCCTTCGGATATGATATAAATTTCGAAGTACTAAAGCATCCGGTACTTTGGATGGGGTTTGTTAGGCCCAATAGATCTATCTTTAGGATTCGCGTCAATTAGGGTGTCTGTTCCCTAATTCTTAGATTACCAGACTTAATAAAAAGGGGCATATTCGATTTCGATAATTCAACCATAGAATGTAGTTTCACGTACTTGTGTCTATTTTGTAAATCATTTATAAAACCTGCATGTATTCTCATCCCAAAAATATTAGATTTTAAAAGTGGGACTATAACTCACTTTCACAGATTTTTACTTCGTCGGGAAGTAAGACTTGACCACTGGTCGATTCACGAACCTATAACAAATATGTACATATATATCAAAGTATGTTCAAAATATATTTACAACACTTTTAATACATTTTGATGTTTTAAGTTTATTAAGTCAGCTGTCCTCGTTAGTAACCTACAACTAGTTGTCCAACGTTAGATGTACAGAAAAAAATTGATAAATATTATCTTGAATCAATCCACGACCCAGTGTATACACTTCTCAGGCTAGATCACAACTCAAAGTATATATATTTTTGGAATCAACCTCAACCCTGTATAGCTAACTCCCACATTACTGCATATAGAGTGTCTATGGTTGTTCCAAATAATATATACGCATGGGTCGATATGATATGTCAAAACATTTGCATACGTGTCTATGGTATCCCAAGATTACATAATATATTAGAATACATGTATAATACAATATAAGTTAGCTAGGATATGATTAATATAGATTTGTTACCAATTTTCACGTTGCTACAACAAGAAAAATTATCCAATCTTGTTTTACCCATAACTTCTTCATTTTAAATCCGTTTTGAGTGAATCAAATTGATTTGGTTTCATATTGAACTCTATTTTATGAATCTAAGCATAAAAAGTATAGGTTTATAGTCGGAAATATAAGTTATAAGTCATTTTTGTAATGGTAGTCATTTTAGTCGAAAGAACGACGTCTGGATGACCATTTTAGAAAACATACTTCCACTTTGAGTTTAATCATGATTTTTGGATATAGTTTTATGTTCATAAGAAAAATCATTTTCACAGAAGAACAACTTTTAAATCAAAGTTTATCATAGTTTTTAATTAACTAACCCAAAACAGCCCGCGGTGTTACTACGACGGCGTATGTCCGGTTTTACAGTGTTCTTCGTGTTTCCAGGTTTTAAATCATTAAGTTAGCATATCATATAGATATAGAACATGTGTTTAGTTGATTTTAAAAGTCAAGTTAGAAGGATTAACTTTTGTTTGCGAACAAGTTTAGAATTAACTAAACTATGTTCTAGTGATTACAAGTTTAAACCTTCAAATAAGATAGCTTTATATGTATGAATCGAATGATGTTATGAACATCATTACTACCTCAAGTTTTCTGGATAAAGCTACTAGAAATGAGAAAAATGGTTCTAGCTTCAAAGGATCCTTGGATGGCTTGAAAGTTCTTGAAGCAGAATCATGACACGAAAACAAGTTCAAGTAAGATTTTCACTCGAAATAAGATTGTTATAGTTATAGAAATTGAATCAAAGTTTGAATATGAGTATTACCTTGTATTAGAAAGATATCTTACTGTAAATAAGAAAGATTTCTTGAGGTTGGATGATCACTCTACAAGATTGGAAGTAAGATAGCAAACTTGGAAGTATTCTTGATTTTATGAAACTAGAACTTGTAGAATTTATGAAGAACACTTAGAAC
Source organism: Rutidosis leptorrhynchoides (assembly GCF_046630445.1). Taxonomy (NCBI): domain Eukaryota; kingdom Viridiplantae; phylum Streptophyta; class Magnoliopsida; order Asterales; family Asteraceae; genus Rutidosis; species Rutidosis leptorrhynchoides. The sequence continues at coordinate 631,361,027 of NC_092335.1, forward strand.
TTGAAGATAGAACTTGAGAGAGATCAATTAGATGAATAAAATTGAAGAATAAAAGTGTTTGTAGGTGTTTTTGGTCATTGGTGTATGGATTAGATATAAAGGATATGTAATTTTGTTTTCATGTAAATAAGTCATGAATGATTACTCATATTTTTGTAATTTTACGAGATATTTTATGCTAGTTGCCAAATGATGGTTCACACATGTGTTAGGTGACTCACATTAGCTGCTAAGAGCTAATCATTAGAGTGTATATACCAATAGTACATACATCTAAAAGCTGTGTATTGTACGAGTACGAATACGGGTGCATACGAGTAGAATTGTTGATGAAACTGAACGAGGATGTAATTGTAAGCATTTTTGTTAAGTAGAAGTATTTTGATAAGTGTCTTGAAGTCTTTCAAAAGTGTATGAATACATATTAAAACACTACATGTATATACATTTTAACTGAGTCGTTAAGTCATCGTTAGTCGTTACATGTAAGTGTTGTTTTGAAACCTTTAGGTTAACGATATTGTTAAATGTTGTTAACCCAATGTTTATAATATCAAATGAGATTTTAAATTATTATATTATCATGATATTATGATGTATGAATATCTCTTAATATGATATATATACATTAAATGTCGTTACAACGATAATCGTTACATATATGTCTCGTTTCAAAATCATTAAGTTAGTAGTCTTGCTTTTACATATGTAGTTCATTGTTAATATACTTAATGATATGTTTACTTATCATAATATCATGTTAACTATATATATATCCATATATATGTCATCATATAGTTTTTACAAGTTTTAACGTTCGTGAATCACCGGTCAACTTGGGTGGTCAATTGTCTATATGAAACCTATTTCAATTAATCAAGTCTTAAAAAGTTTGATTGCTTAACATGTTGGAAACACTTAATCATGTAAATAACAATTTCATTTATTATATATATAAATATGGAAAAGTTCGGGTCACTACACATATGTTGGTCAATAAATGTCTAACAAGCTAGGTCGGGTCATAGTGTATCATAATCCTAATGCTCGAGATCGACATGCAAAAGTCATCTCAAAAGTCAACCTGACCCAATATGATCTTTAAATCTTGTAAGACCCTAATATTTATTGTACGTAGTGTATTAATGATGTACGTTTAGTGGGAAAAGCATTGTGTAATTAAACAAAGTTCAGAATCTGCCCAGACCAGGGAAGGTGAGCGCGCCGCGCACAGTCCCTGCGACAGAATTCTGCTTTTTACCTTTTTGAGTTAAGTGAAGGGTATTTTGGTCTTTTTACTTGAGGCCGGATGTGTAGCCATATTACCAGTTTTGGATCTAGTTTTGGATCATATTTCAAGTCCACAAACACTCTCATTTCATTCTTAGAGAGAGAGAGAGAGATTTCTTGATAGAGATTTGGTGATTTGGGGAAGAAGGAGCCTGGATTGATCAAAATCTCAAGTGTTAAAGTTGTTCATCTCCTCCTTGGCTACGTTTTGATAGTATTGGTAAGTTCTAACTCCGAATTTCAATTGTTAGATTTGAATTCCAAGTTAGGGTTTTGACTTGTGTGTTCTTGAGTAAACCCACTAGTTGATAATTGTGTGTTTGAGCTAGTAAATGATGTTGATAGCTTTTGTTGGTGGGTTTTAGGTTGGATGATGAAATTGGTTAGTTGATAATCATTTTCGGGTGTTAATATCACTAGTTAACTTAGGTTAAAAGTGATTAATTGTGTAAACTTGCAAATGGGTGTTTTGACTTGAGGTTTCGTCAAAATGGGTTTTGTGTAAATTGATGCAAGTAAGATGTTTTGATGATGAAACCTTGAGTAAAATAGGTTGTTGGAACATAATCACTAGTCGATTGTGATTTTGGGTGTTTCGTGTGATATTTGACTTAGTCAAATTGGAGGTAAGTGCTAATGGGTCGAAATTGCACTTATTGGTGTTTTGGGCATAAGCTAGAGTGTTTAGCTTATTTGTTTGTAAATTACTTAGGTGATTTGCATTGGACGATTTTGGAGCTCAAGTAGGATTGCTTTTCAAGTAATCAAGGTGAGTGGAATATTTATACGCTTATGTATATAATTTGGTTGCTTGTGTGCGATGTGGTAAGTGACATCCGTTAGGAATCACTTTCGTGGACCACAATTGAGTTGGGAAATATAGTGAGTGATATCCGTGTGGATAGCTCTTCGTTGGCTATATTCGTTTTGTATTTGTAGCGAGTGATAAACGTATGACCTATCGCTCTTTGTCGGCCACGCGTGTATATATGGTGTTTGGAATGTGGTGAGTTATATACGAAAGGAATGACTCTTTGTAGACCACGATTGGAGGAGAGCATGTGACGAGTGATTAACGTTCGACCTATCACTCTTCGTCGGTCACATGTGTGTGTTTGGGCATGTAGCGAGTGATTAACGTTTGACCTATCACTCTTCGTCGGCTACATGTGTATGTTTAGATATGTGGTGAGTGATTAATGTTTGACCTATCGCACTTCGTCGGCCACATATGTGTGTTGGGGTAAGTGGTGAGTGTTATCCGTTTGGGGATCCGCTCTTCGTTGGCCACTTATCGTGGGATGGTAAGCCATCCTTGTGATTGAGGTAAGTGTTAACGTTTCGGTTGCACTTTTCGTCAGCCTCATGGTGCGTAGTGGTGAGTAGTTAACGATTTTGACCTACTACTCTTCGTCGACCACGTACGCTTGCGATGGGTGGTGGGTAGTTAACGTATTTGACCTACTACTCTTCGTCGGCCACCATCGAGTCGAATGTCGACATTGGGTTTATTGGGATGTGTAAGTTTTTAGCATTGTAAGTATTTGTTTTTGGCATATATTATTGTTGAGATCTCTATGTTAATGATGTTACATTGTTGTGCGTACGATTAATCATTTATTCGTTTGACATTTGCTAATGTTATTGTGTTGTTGTGTAGGTGTATGCAAGTAATTGGATTATGTATGTATGCGTATAAGTATTGCATTCACTAAGCATTAGCTTACCCTCTCGTTGTTTACATTCTTAGGTTCGAAGGCGGACGTGGCAATGGTATGCTTGGGAATTAGATGATTTTCCCTTTTGATTCTTGCTTGGATTACTTTTGGATTCGACTTAGGATTGGGAAGTTTATCCCCAAACATCATGCTCGTAGTCTTGTTTGGAAACTAAACTCATTGGTCGAATTTGTATTTTGTACTTAAAGGGGTAATTAGGGCATATGTGGGCCCGGCGTCGTAAAACTCTTTTTATTATGGAAATGTGATATTTTTAACTATTATAAGATGTTGTGAAAATCGTTTGATCTAAATGTGTCGGGAAGTCGAAGATCTTTTCGCATGAAATGGAAAAAGTGGACAGCGGGCTGCCAGGCCCTGTGCGCGCCGCGCACCCCTCCTGGTCAGCCCTGCTTTAATTTTTTTTATGCTGCAATATTGGAAGGATAACGGGTTGGGTTGTTACAAGTGGTATCAGAGCATGGTCTAAGGGATTTAGGTGACTTGAGATAGGCGCCTAGACTTAGACTTTTTGTGTGTGCTTATTTGTTGCGGGACTTGTAGGATTACGGGTCGGTTTGGGTTTTAGCTAGTGCCTTAGATTGTAGGTGAACTAGCTATGTATTGATTATGTGTTACTAATCATGTTGTTTTGTGTTGAACATCTAGCGAGATGGTTGTTGTATTCATGAGCTCGGCATGGCGTGTGAGCGTAATAATGCTTTGCGACCATTATTACGGTTGCAAGCCAAGTCAAGTAAGTGATGTACAACAAGTGTTGAACTAGATGGGATGTGCGAACGGTGGCGTATTTACTTGATTGTGATTATTGTTCGCGGCGGTGTATATAATTTATTCGTGTTGCGTTCCTAACCGAGTTCATTTCTTAGAATGAAGACGAGAAACGGACATGATAATGGTGATCAAGGCGAGGACTCCGAGTTCACGGCTAAGGTAGAGGCCATCTTCGAACGTCAAAAGGCATAGTTTCTAGAGGATGTTAAAAAGATGTTCTTAGATACGATTAACGAGCAAGTAGTCAATCTAGTCAAGGAACAAGTTAAGGTTGTTCTCCGCGAAGATAATATTGGAAGGCGAGACTTCTACTACAAAAACTTCAAGGATGCTCAACCTCCCACTTTTGATGGTGAACGAGATCCGCTAAAGAGCAATCATTGGATCTCCGATATGGAGGGGGCCTTTCGTACTAGTGAGTGCCCTCTCGATAAGAAGACGAGGTATGGCAGTAGTATGCTAAGGGGTGACGCCAAGTTGTGGTGGGATGCGAAAATCCAACTTTATGGTGAGGAACAATGTATGGAGTTCACATGGATGAGTTTAAGATGGAATTTTTCAAGGAGTATCGAACTTCTGCCGATCTTTCAAGGCTTAAGGATGAGTTACGTGCTTTGAGGCAAGGGTCGATGGATTTAAACACCCTCAAATCCGTTTTCTTATCCAAGACCCAATTTTGCGGAGTATGTCGGTAATGACAAAATGTTGAAGGAAGACTTCTACCGAATCTTGAACGATAGTTATCAAGAGAAGATTAGCGTAAACGTGGTGAGAACTTTTAACGAGTTGTTCGACATGGCGAAGGGTTTTGAGACGCTTGTCCTGAAAAGGAGTGGTTCCGATGTTAGTAAGCGAAAGTTCGAAACTACGGTGCATTCGAACGAGAAGGGTAAGAGTACTTCCGAGGAAAACGAAAGCGTGAAGAAGAGTGGTACCGGTGGTTTTATACCTACGTGTTATAATTGCGGACAAAGGGGTCATTTGTCGCGCAAATGTACGAATGCGAAGTCTAACAAGGTTATGTGTTTTAATTGTCGAAAGGAGGGACACCAAAAGTCGGCGTGTCCGGATTTAGTTGGTAATGCATGAGAACCTGACGACGATGTTCAGGTACTTTTCGACTATCTTATTGAAACGTACTTATGATTGTGTTTAATGCATTTTGTGTTAGTGCATAGTGTGATGAGGGGTAGCGTTCCTTATGGAATTACCATATGTTGATGGTACGGTTGACGGGCGAAGGTGTAAGACTCGGTGTTTCCAAGCATTCCTTAGTGTTGGGCGAAAGATTTTAACCAAGCCACGAGAATGGGCTTTGGTGTTGTTTTGATAGCGCGAAGTTGCTTTAGTGTTGTGATGGGTGACATTGGATGTATGGAACCCTCGAAGTCGAGCTTTTCGGTCTCGATGAATGTTGATAGTGGAGCCGGTGTGACGCGATGTCAGGTGCCTCTTTCATACATGCAAGCGTAACGTTTCGACTCCGACGGTATTGTGGCTACCTTGTATTTAGGGTACCGGAGAGAAACTCTTAGGTACATGAGTGACTAGGTGGAACTTTAACAAGTTCTGGCAATTGAAGGGTTGCAAGAATAAAGTTTGTGTAAATTGTGGTACACTTTTTGTTAGAAGTATTTAAGGATAGGTTAAGGTCCTTAGTATGCTCAAGGTTGGAGCAAGATATGGTGATGGGTAGTGTGAACCCAATTGTTGGTGAAGTCTACCTTTGGTAGCATTGTACGGTTATACAAAATGCGGTTATGGAGCGTAGTTCCAAGTGGGGGAGTTACACTCCCACGCGAGGAGGTTTTAGCGTGAGATTTCGGATGATGCTCATAGTGGAATCCGAAATTTGTGTCGGAACCTAGGTTTGGTTGATTTGTGGTAGAGTACAATTTCGGTTAAAATTGTGCTTATGATTTTGGATTTAAAATTATCACCGAGGTGGTAGTGTGGTAAATCTCATTGGGAGATAACGAATGTGTTAGACGAGCAAGGTGAAATCCCTCGGTTAAGGGATGTGCGTGCCGGATTCTCTTTTAGAGGACTATTGTTTTGTACCTATGTGCGATATAGGTGGTTCTTGCTTGATTGTGTTGGCGTTGTGTACGCGTGCGTATGATGCGTGTATGTGTATAATGGATTTTCACTTGGGTGGATTAGTCGCGGTGTTTAAGACACCACCCGGGGGATTAGTGTTTACGCGGTGATTAAGTACACTAATGGATTTTTGTAATGAAATGCAATTTCGGTTAAATTATATGTATGTGGCGAGTGCTATCCAATTGCGAGGATACACTTTTCGTTGGCCACGATTGGAGTGTGATAAGTAGTAAGTGTTATCCGTTAGGATTCACTTTTCGTCGGCTACTTATTGGTGTGTGGAATGCGTTTTCTGTTAGGAATCGCTTTTGTTTGGCCATGTTTGCGGAGAGGTAAGTGTGATCCATAAGGATGCGCTTTTTGTCGGCCTCTTGTTGCGTAGTGGTAAGTGGTTGACATTTGATCTACCACTTTTCGTCGGCCACGTACGCATAAGGATGTGGGACAAGTGGTATCCAATCGTGAGGATTCACTTTTCGTCGGCTTCATTGTATTGTTTGTTGGCCATGTTATCGGTATGTTGTTACTTTAGCGATGTACATGACAAGGGTACGCTAAAGGTATTACTAACTGGGTACGAGATTTGGAATGTTAGCTTGATTATGTCATGCAGTCGAGGCATGAGTTCGTTTCGGTTCGGGGACGAAGCGAGATTTAGTACTCGGTATAGTAGAATTGGTGAATCACGGATGATGATTTTAATCGGAAAGGTAACTTTGTGTAAAGTCGCCTAAAAGGAATTGTGTGAAATCTTCGGATTCGATGAAATGGTTGTGGACATCGAGTTTGGGCGTATGTCGGGGGACCATGGATCGTGGTTCTTGTTAGTTAAGCGGCGAGGATCACGAGGACGTGATCGATTCTAAGTGGGGTAGAGTTGTAAGACCCTAATATTTATTGTACGTAGTGTATTAATGATGTACGTTTAGTGGGCAAAGCATTGTGTAATTAAACAAAGTTCAGAATCTGCCCAGACTAGGGTGCTCGCCGCGCACCATAAGGTGAGCGCGCCGCGCACAGTCCCTGCGACAGAATTCTGCCTTTTGCCTTTTTGAGTTAAGTGAAGGGTATTTTGGTCTTTTCATATGAGGCCGGATGTGTAGCCGTATTACCAGTTTTGGATCATATTTCAAGTCCACAAACACTCTCATTTCATTCTTAGAGAGAGAGAGAGAGAGAGAGAGATTTCTTGATAGAGATTTGGTGATTTGGGGAAGAAGGAGCTTGGATTGATCAAAAGCTCAAGTGTTAAAGTTGTTCATCTCCTCCTTGGCTACGTTTTGATAGTGTTGGTAAGTTCTAACTCTGAATTTCAATTGTTAGATTTGAATTCCAAGTTAGGGTTTTGACTTGTGTGTTCTTGAGTAAACCCACTAGTTGATAATTGGGTGTTTGAGCTAGTAAATGATGTTGATAGCTTTTGTTGGTGGGTTTTGGGTTGGATGATGAAATTGGTTAGTTGATAATCATTTTCGGGTGTTAATATCACTAGTTAACTTAGGTTAAAAGTGATTAATTGTGTAAACTTGCAAATGGGTGTTTTGACTTGAGGTTTGGTCAAAATGGGTTTTGTGTAAATTGATGTAAGTAAGATGTTTTGATGATGAAACCTAGAGTAAAATAGGTTGTTGGAACATAATCACTAGTCGATTGTGATTTTGGGTGTTTCGGGTGATATTTGACTTAGTCAAATTGGAGGTAAGTGCTAATGGGTCGAAATTGCACTTATTGGTGTTTTGGGCATAAGCTAGAGTGTTTAGCTTATTTGTTTGTAAATTACTTAGGTGATTTGCATTGGACAATTTTGGAGCTCAAGTAGGATTGCTTTTCAAGTAATCAAGGTGAGTGGAATATTTATACGCTTATGTATATAATTTGGTTGCTTGTGTGCGATGTTGTAAGTGACATCCATTAGGAATCACTTTCGTGGACCACAATTGAGTTGGGAAATATAGTGAGTGATATCCGTGTGGATAGCTCTTCGTTGGCTATATTCGTTTTGTGTTTATAGCGAGTGATAAACGTATGACCTATCGCTCTTTGTCGGCCACGCGTGTATATATGGTGTTTGGAATGTGGTGAGTTATATCCGAAAGGAATGACTCTTTGTAGACCACGATTGGAGGTGAGCATGTGACGAGTGATTAACGTTCGACCTATCACTCTTCGTCGGTCACATGTGTGTGTTTGGGCATGTAGCGAGTGATTAACGTTTGACCTATCACTCTTCGTCGGCTACATGTGTATGTTTAGATATGTGGTGAGTGATTAATGTTTGACCTATCGCTCTTCGTCGGCCACATATGTGTGTTGGGGTAAGTGGTGAGTGTTATCCGTTTGGGGATCCGCTCTTCGTTGGCCACATATTGTGGGATGTTAAGCGGTTTCACTTTTCGTCGGCCATCCTTGTGATTGAGGTAAGTGTTAACATTTCGGTTGCACTTTTCGTCATCTTCATGGTGCGTAGTGGTGAGTAGTTAACGATTTTGACCTACTACTCTTCGTCGGCCACGTACGCGTGCGATGGGCGGTGAGTAGTTAACGTATTTGACCTACTACTCTTCGTCGGCCACCATCGAGTCGAATGTCGACATTGGGTTTATTGGGATGTGTAAGTTTTTAGCATTGTAAGTATTTATTTTTGGCATATATTATTGTTGAGATCTCTATGCTAATGATGTTACATTGTTGTACGTACGATTAATCATTTATTCGTTTGCGGTTTACTAATGTTATTGTGTTGTTGTGTAGGTGTATGCAAGTAATTGGATTATGTATGTATGCGTATAAGTATTGCATTCACTAAGCATTAGCTTACCCTCTCGTTGTTTACATTTTTAGGTTCGAAGGCGGATGTGGCAAGGGTATGCTCGGGAATTAGATGATTTTCTCTTTTGATTCTTGCTTGGATTACTTTTGGATTCGACTTAGGATTGGGTAGTTTATCCCCAAACATCATGCTGTAGTCTTGTTTGGAAACTAAACTCATTGGTCGAATTTGTATTTTGTACTTAAAGGGGTAATTAGGGCATATGTGGGCCCGGCGTCGTAAAACTCTTTTTATTATGGAAATGTGATATTTTTAACTATTAAAAGATGTTGTGAAAACCGTTTGATCTAAATGTGTCGGGAAGTCGAAGATCTTTTCGCGTGAAATGGAAAAAGTGGACAGCGGGCTGCCAGGCCCTGTGCGCGCCGCGCATAGGTGGGTGTGCGCGCCGCGCACCCCTCCTGGTCAGCCCTGCTTTAAATTTTTTTTTATGCTGCAATATTGGAAGGATAACGGGTTGGGTTGTTACAAATCTATACATGTTCATTAACATATTATAAGTTTTGATAATTGAACGAATTTATAGTTTATCAAACTCAAAATATTATTTATTTCAGGGGTTATATTATATTTGAATTATCATGGCAATCGAAAATATTATATTATTTCACATAGCTTTTCAATACTTGTAAAATCAGATTATAGCGTTTATAAAGCTTTAACATATGATAAGACAGTCAACTTTAATAATTGTTCAACAAAACGAGACGTGCCTTATATAGAAATTCATTTACTCGATTAGTAATATCTAAAAATCCAATTTATCAATCTCATAGACAAGTTGTTTAAATATTAATTTACAGTTTCAAACACAATTTCAATTAACGTCAAACATAATTCAGTTGACCATATCTTTTAATCCGTTCATCGAAATCACGCGATTTCTAAATGAAAAGTTAATAATTTTTCGTCAGCTTTCTAAAAACATGCATATCATATACCTTATCTCAGTAGCATATGTATCAAATTCATAATTCATCAAAACTATCTAATGATGAAAATTAAAACATACAAGCATGCATAAACATATATACTCGAGCACTAGACATGGATACACTATTAATATATAAAAGATAAGATGTGAATGCTCACGTATCAATATTGTAATTCAATATTGTAGGAAAGTACGTAGACGCGACGGAGATGATAAACACTAGATTGTCCTCACGAGCATACCCCCGAACCATACCCATAACCTCCATAGCTATAATCCATAATTTCCTTAGCTCTATCCCTCTCGAAAAATCCATTTTGAAAACATGCGAGCATGACCTCGTCGTAGTGTTTTATGTATAATACTAATAATAATACTACTACTACTAATAATAATAATAATATTATTAATAATAATTATAATTTATATATAAATAGAAAGGTTCGAGAGATAGATGTTTGAAATGAATGAATCACAAACTGCAAAAACGTTCGATTTATAAGCACTTGACACCACCTACCACACCATGCGATCGCATGGGGTCTGAGTCTCATGCGATCGCATGCGATAACCTGGTTGAATTATCATGTGCTGTAAAGTAAGGCCATGCGATCGCATGGCCTTACTTTACAGCACATGATTTGCAAATCTCTTACCGACACCATATTTATGTAATGTGAATACTTATATATATTATTTAATATATAATATATTTAATCTTTAGAATTAATTAAATATTATATTATATTCTCGTTCATAGTTGATTTTTAATTTTTACACCGATGAATTGTACGTTGACGCTCGACTTACGTACTGGTTCCGGTTTTTTGAACGCATTTTCGTACGCTTAGAAAACTGGTACTTTACGTTTCATGTAATGTACCTTTATCAATAACAAGACTCAAATCAATGAAAAATTATCCCACTCAAAGTATAACTTATTCATTTGAGTGTTTTGGTCATTTGCTTCTATAAATCGACGCTCGTTATTTACCAATATATATTATAATAATACTATTTTAAATCCAAAACGTTTTACGACTAATTTAATATTATATTTTATCACTTTGTAAAATAATGATATTATTATTTAAAAATATAAACTTATATATTTTAGAAATAGTTACTTACTAATATAATATTTAGTTTTTCAAAAACTAATTATATTTCAATCGATTAGATATTATTATCTCACCTTACGTTTTACGCTCTAGTACATAATTTTATATGATTCATTTATGCGCCAATTTTTAATTTAACTTCTCAAACGTTCTAATTAACATATCTATAAATCAATCGAATCAATAAACAAGTGTTACAATCGTTTACTTAACTTATCGATATTATTTTCTAAGTTATCTATATTCTCTAATTTTACTTTTACATTAAATAATATGAAGGTTAAATAGTTTATCTTATCAAAAGTCACGAGGCAATTAATGTAAGGCATGTATTGGAATTCAACAGGAATTTCCACCAATCTGTCTAGCTCTCGCTACTTGACACTTTGTCCTTACTCGAAGATCACTTTACCATTTATTCCGAATACCGTTAAAAAGGAAAGGTTTCCTAAATCAAGTTGGACCTCTCAACAGAGATCCGTAATCATATCACAATGTATCTGATAATTCAATCATTTGATATTATCTTCTAATTCCGTTGATAAATATCTTGAAATAATTACGTTCATGTAAAGTATTATTCATCTAATACTTTGTTAACGTTCTCAAGTCATATAATAAACTTCGTAACTTATTTTCATATTAATCAAACATTTAATGTTTCATTAATGTTTCTCAATTTAATAATCACACATATGTATATATTCATACATATCTATTTACACATAATTGTTCATGAATCGTCGAGAGCAGTCGAAGGGTAAATGAATATATGAACACAGTTCAAAGTTTTTGAGATTTCAACATTACAGACTTTGCTTATCATGTCGGAAACATATAAAGATCAAGTTTAAATTTGTTTAGAAATTTCCGGGTTGTCACAACATGGATGAAAAGTTTCATCCATGGATATATCCATTACCACCCGAAATACATACACAAATACATAAATAAAGATATATGCTTACGTATTTACTATTACAAGTTCATTTACCGTTAGATTTATATTTTGCTTTCAACCTTATAATGCAATAACTATAATATATTACAATAAAACACGCATATCTAATAAAATAAACTTACAATTTTCATATTTAATTTTTCATAATCCATGTTTTATAGTAAAATTTAACAAATTTTGTTATATCTTCGACAAATATTACACATTCTTATGGATAGATTTTAAATATGTCATGTTATATTTATTTCCGCTATACTACATTTTTATTCTAATCGCATATTAGAAAATATCATAACATTTTTTAATACCCATTGGATATCCATTAACCCGCTTAATCCACTGGATATGGATATGGATGGATGACCTGAAACTAAACGGATATGGATATGGATATAGATGAACAAAAACTAAATGGATATGGATGTGGATACGGCATCACCCGCTCCATATCCGATCCATTGCCATCGCTAGGTGGGAGGGTTAAATATTGGGCGTCTTAAAACAAAAAATCTCGCTTTATTGGAAACATGGTGGTGGAGGTTTAAAATCGAAACCAATTCTTTGTGAGTCAAATTAATTCGTAGTAAATATGGTGTTCATGGCAACCTACCGTCGGATTGTGGGGTATCTCATATTTCGTCTCTGGGAACTTGAAATAACATAATTCGTGCAGGAAAGAAATTGAAAATTTTCAGGTACACTTTGCCTCATCATTCTCGAGAAAAATTGGAGATGGCGGCTCAACTCTATTTTGGCATGATCTTTGGATTGGAAACTCCGCTCTAAAAATTCTATATCCTAGGCTGTTCCGACTTGATTCAAGGGATGATTCCACTGTTAAAGACCGACTTGGCGATGTTTCTGCCGAAGTCCGAGCTGCAGCACCTTTCCCTTCGCAACAGGCTGCTGCAAACTCGCTGTTTCGCGAGGGTGTAGCTTCGGATCAGGCTGCTTGGATGTCCAGGGGCTGGATCAGACGGCCTTCTGGCCGGGTTCTCGACGAGTTAAACAACCTTGTACACCTTATTGGCTCTGTGGTTTTAGATTCAAACAAAGAGGATTCGTGGTATTGGAATTTATCTTCAAACGGGGGTTTTACGATAAAAAAAATTAACCTCAATCATCGAAGAATATGTTTTTGCTGAAGCTTTCGTTCGTGGAGAAAAAACTATTCGCAACGCTCTAGTTCCAAAAAAGGTGAAAATTTTGGTATGGCGGGCGATAAAGAAAAGACTACCCGTCAGATTTGAATTGGACAAAAGAGGAATTGACCTTCATAGTGTTAGATGCCCCTTGTGTGATGACGACATTGAAACAATGGATCATTCCTTTGTTTTTTGTAGTCACGCGCAAGAGGTTTGGAATCAGGTGTTTGGTTGGTGGAAATTTTGAATCTTCACTCCGTATAGTATCAAGGAAGTGCTTCATGATCATCCTTTGCAAGTCGGATCGGCTATGGGTGCTAGAATTTGGCAAGCGGTCGTTTGGGTTAGCGCCTAATTGATTTGGAAAAATAGAAATAACATGGTATTCAAAGGCAAAAGGTGGAATGCCCCGGTTGCTCTCAACGAAATTCAAGTTCTTTCCTTCGAACCATTCCAGCGGTGGCTGAGTGGTATCCTTGGTTTCACTTCGGTGGGGCCAGGGCAAGGGGTAGAGTGGATTCAAGTTCGAATCCCACTCTTTAAAAATACCCGTGGTAGGCTTACTTACCATAAGCCGGGTTGCCCCTGGAAAGGTTTTACCGACCTATTCAGGACCCAGATCCGACCCGCCTGCCCCTCGGGATGGTTTAAGGTTCGGATCCCTGTAATATGGTTCGGGTTTCCTGCCCGAACGCGTGTGTATCTGCAAATGATGACTAGGCTTCGGTCCGGACTGATGCAAGCTTGCCGTTCAAAAAAAAAAAGTTCTTTCCTTCGAGTGGATTTCAAGGAGAGCTAAAGGTGTCAACATCGATTGATACGAGTGGCTCTCACTTAGCTTAGTCGTTGTACTCTGAGGCGATGCGAACTCGGCATCCCTATTTTGTCTTGTATGTGTTGATATGCTTTTGCCTTGTTTTGGGTGGCATCTTCTTGGGCCAGCCCTTTCCCTGTAAGACGCTTCTTTTTTAATATAATTCCTGCCTTCCGAAAAGAAAAAAAAAAGTACAAACACAACCAATTAAATAAAAACTTTTACGGGCGCTGAGGCAGACTTAAGACCTTAGAAAATTTATTAAAATAAACAACACCTATAAAAAGTCTAAAATAGTTATCGACAACTCGACATCACTACCCTTTGTTACCAAATAAAACATGAACAAAATTAAGGAAACACACGAGGAAGGAAGTAATAAATATTCCAATCAAAACACAAATAAAAAACAACACTTGGTTTACACGGTTGCAACACGGTCCCACTTTGACAACCGTTATTTACCCCCTAAAAATCCTTCCCTATAAGACCACTCCCAACGCTTCTTCCTCGGACCGCCATTCTTGCTTGTCCTCGAGGGCTCCATTGGCAATTGTATGCCCTCACAAGCCCTCACCTCGCCCTCACTTCTCTCGCCCTGCAACTTTTCTTCCCCAAGACTTCTTCCAGCACGAGCTTCTTTTCTCTTTCTTTAATTCTTTGCATTATTTACTTGTACCTCAGCATAAACACCTTGTACCTTATGTATTTAATTAATTTTGTGGGGTATGTGATGAGGATGAAGTATATCATGGTTGGCAATGGTGTGTTATGGGAGTGTTATGGGAGGAAGTGGTGAGAAAGGAGGAGAGAGAAAGCTGATGTGGCGCTGAGGAAGTGCCCATGACGGCGTCATGGTTGGGAGTGGTCTAAATACCAAACCTAAAAAAACACATATAAGTCATGAAATAATAAATCCAAACGTTAGAAAACGAATAAAGTAAAAATGTTTACCGTTGCAATCCCAAACTCACCGAGATTCTCTCCATCGTCAAGTTTTTCTTCTTCAAATAACTTCCAATCATCGTCGGAATCATTATCTTCACCTTCGCCGTCGTTAAGTTTCCGTTATTCTAATGACGGTGGACCCACTTCTTGTTCGAGTACTCCCACACTATCAAAAAGAAAAAGACCTACTAAGTTGGCTATTCCAGTAAGTTCCTTTAGTTTTTCTGGCATGGTTACGCCGCCGTTAAAAACGATGGATGACCGGTGGAATGAGGTGGAGGTTGACGGAGATGGGTTTTCCGTTTATTGCAAAAAAGGGAAACGCGACATTATGGAAGATCGGTTTAAAGCCGTAAAGTTTAATGGACAACATATACAGGTAATACTAATAGCTTTTTATTTATTTTATTTTTTTTTCATATCGTTTTAGTCTTATTTGACAAACACACTCCTATCATCATGAATATCCAATACTCATAGTTTAATGGATACAACATACATTTATCCATAAATAATTTACACGGTAAAAGTATTTGATTAGTATATGCAACAAATTCTTGTTTTGGTACATAAATTCCTAAGTGTACATACATAAGTTTAAAATATAAACTTCTTTTTTTGCAGGCGTTTTTTTGGTATTTTTGATGGGCATGGAGGAACAAAAGCTGTTGAATTTGCAGCCGAAAATCTCGATAAAAACATTTTAATTGAAGTAGAAAAGATGGGTGACATGAGTATAATTGAAGCTGTTAAACAAGGTTACATGAATACAGATACACAATTTTTAGATAAAGATCAACATGGTGGAACTTGTTGTGTGACCGCCATTGTTAGAGATAAAACTCTCATTGTATCAAACGCCGGTGATTGTCGTGCGTTGGTGAGCGTTGGTGGAGTTGCCACGCCCCTCACATCCGATCATCGACTCTCAAGACATGACGAAAAGCTTAGAATCGAAGCACTCGTAAGCATCTATTCATTACAAAAAGTCTATCATATAGACCCGGCCAATGGGTTAGCTATTGTAATACATATACATATACATATTACATATAAGGCATAATATGACATTAATAAATGACAATTGGTTTAATATGATAACGGTCAAAGAATAACCTGGTTAGATCACGTTCATTACAGTTAAAATACTTCTTTTCTGATTAAGTAATTAGTCTGAAAAACCTTATTCGTTTACCTGTCAATCCGTGTACCGATGAACAAACTCTCACATGCCATGACTATATAATGTCTTGTTTTACATTAATATTTATCTAATATGAATTGACCATTTAGAGACAATATGATTTTTTTTTTAATTAGTGATTGTTAATTGTTAATATGTATGGTTGATCTGCAGGGTGGGTATGTTGATAATAGTCATGGTGTTCCTAGAGTTAATGGATCGCTAGCGGTTTCAAGAAGTATTGGTGATGGAAGCCTTAAACAATGGATAACTGCTGAACCCGAAACAAAACTTCTAAAAATTGTGCCTGATTTTGAGTTTTTAATCTTAGCTTCGGATGGGTTATGGGACAAAGTGAGCAATCAAGAAGCAATTGATTTAGCTAGACCGTTTTGTGTGGGCAGCGATAAGTTGCAACCCGTATTGGGTTGCAGAAAGTTGGTTGAGTTGTCGGCTTCTCGAGGGTCCGTTGATGATATTAGTGTGATGATAGTTCAGTTGGGACGTTTCGTTGATGACCTTTTTATATATGGAGATTGTTGATCGAGTGTGTACTAATCAGGCAGCTAGTGAGCTTGATTTTCACAATGGTTTTTAGAGGTCATTTAAGTAGATTATCTTACATTTGAATAACACAATTCGTTTATTCTTTATTATAGTTGATTAATTGTAAATAAGATCAATGTATCATATTTGATAATATTTTGTATATTATTACTCCCTAGTAGTTACATTGATGGTAGTGTTGTGATTTATGAGGATCGCCTGGACGTTGGTACACAAATTTGAGAGAAAATAACTCTATTACTCACAAGAATAGATTACAGAGTATTACAAAACTCAAATAAACAAAAAACTCTCAAACTAACACTAGGAATTCTCACCACTAGGGTGTATTCACTCTTGGTTATGATTACACTTTAACTCACACACACTAACTAGGTGTGATTACACTTTTCTGAATGCATTACAATGAAAGTTTCCACCTCTATTTATAGGAAAAATTTGAGGAGGTGGAAAAGTGTGAACGCTAGATGGTGTGAACGCAGAAAAGGGTGGCTAGCCGTAATCGTTTCCAATTTGAATACTTCAATATGAGTTGTCAAACAAGTGGCAAGCCGTAATTATTTCCAACTTTGCTTCTTCCATGTCCATAGTCAAAATTGGCAACTTTGAATATCTAGTATCTTCTAGATTGCGGCTAGAATGGAGACATCTAACGGCATCTAGAAGACACTAGATTACGGATGGAACTTATCAATTCTCCCCCTCCAGCCGTATACAGGGAAACCACATCCCGGTTATGTCTCTGCATAACATTAGCTTCTCTCGAGTCACCACCTTTGTCAACATATCCGCAGGATTCTCCTTTGTATGGATCTTCACTAGTCTCAGCAGTTGTCGATCAATTACCTCGCGTATCCAATGATAGCGAATATCAATATGTTTTGTACGGGAATGGTACATGGAGTTCTTGCTCAAATCTAGAGCACTCTGACTGTCACAATATATCTTGTACTCCTTTTGCTTGATTCCAAATTCTTGGAGATAACGCTTTAACCACAACATTTCTTTTCCAGCTTCTGCGGCAGCAATATACTCTGCTTCAGTTGTGGATAATGCAACACACTTTTATAGTCTTGACTACCATGAAACATGAAATGTCCCGTTCTTATTGATTAAAACGTTCCATATTAATTGATTTCGTTGCGAGGTTTTGACCTCTATATGAGACGTTTTTCAAAGACTGCATTCATTTTTAAAACAAACCATAACCTTTATTTCATAAATAAAGGTTTAAAAAGCTTTACGTAGATTATCAAATAATGATAATCTAAAATATCCTGTTTACACACGACCATTACATAATGGTTTACAATACAAATATGTTACATTGAAATCAGTTTCTTGAATGCAGTTTTTACACCTTTGGTGCAGAACCCCGAGTGATACTTTTCACACCTTTGGCATAGCTGCTTCTGATTGTTGTTGTTGTTGCGGTTATTATTGTTGTTGGGATGATTGTTGTAGTTGCTGTTGTTGTTGTTGTTGTTGGGCCGTTTGTTGTAGTTGCGATTGATGTTGCGATTGTTGGGATAGTTGTTGCGATTATTGTTGTAATTACTGTTGTTGTTGTATTGGTGATTCTTATCACCGTTTTCCTCCCACTTTCTTTTGACTTGCTTCATATTGGCCTCTTCAGCAGTCTGTTCTTTAATTCTTTCTTCAATCTGGTTCACTAGTTTGTGAGCCATTCTACATGCCTGTTGTATGGAGGCGGGCTCGTGTGAACTTATATCTTCTTGGATTCTTTCCGGTAATCCTTTCACAAATGCGTCGATCTTCTCTTCCTCATCTTCGAACGCTCCCGGACACAATAAGCACAATTCTGTGAATCGTCTTTCGTACGTGGTAATATCAAATCCTTGGTTCGTAACCCTCTAAGTTCTGTCTTGAGCTTATTGACCTCGGTTCTGGGACGGTACTTCTCGTTCATCAAGTGCTTGAATGCTGACCACGGTAGTGCGTAAGCATCATCTTGTCCTACTTGTTCTAGATAGGTATTCCACCATGTTAACGCAGAACCTGTGAAGGTATGCGTAGCGTACTTCACTTTGTCCTCTTCAGTACACTTACTTATGGCAAACACCGATTCGACCTTCTCGGTCCACCGTTTCAATCCGATCGGTCCTTCGGTTCCATCAAATTCCAAAGGTTTGCAGGCAGTGAATTCTTTGTAGGTGCATCCTACACGATTTCTTGTACTGCTAGATCCAAGGTTATTGTTGGTATGTAGCGCAGCCTGTACTGCGGCTATGTTTGAAGCAAGAAAGGCACGAAATTCCTCTTCACTCATATTAAAGGTGTGTCGAGTAGTCGGTGCCATTTCCTTCAAAATAGTCAAATGAAACGAGTTAATCATATAGAATATCAAGAGTAGTCAATAGTATTTCGTAGCGTAATATGAACTTATTTATAAAAGCTCTTTCTTCATATTAGCGTTTTATACTCTTTAATTCGGGTAGTACCTACCCGTTAAGTTCATACTTAGTAGCTAACATACCATTTCAACTACTACAATTCTATATGAAAAACTAATCACAAAAAAAATATATATATATATCATATTCAAACCTTTATACAATAATTTGCAAACTTACAATACCGCTATTTTACATATAGCATGAAATATAGCACATAAAACTTTGATACAAAGTAGTTGCGAAGATAATTCTAGTTAATAAATAAGGCGTTCAGCAAAGGCAACAAAGACACGTAATTCATACGTCCAGAAATAAGTCATGCATTCTGGTTTTACTAATACCACTTCCCATCCTTGGTCTTGCGGAACGTAACCGTTGTGACCGATAGTATGACAACGTGTTGTAACGTCGTCAAAAGGGCGAAGGTTACGTAATGACCAACAGTCTCGTAATAACCTAAAAACCTCATTTCTTACCCCAATTACCGACTCCGTCACTTGTGGGAACGTTTTGTTTAATAGTTGTAGCCCGATGTTCTTTTTCTCACTTTGGTGAGAAGCGAACATTACTAACCCATAAGCATAACATGCTTCTTTATGTTGCATGTTAGCCGCTTTTTCTAAATCATGAAGTCCTATATTCGGATACATTGAGTCAAAATAATTTCTTAACCCGTTGCGTAAAATAGCATCTGGGTTCCCCGCAATATATGCGTCAAAGTAAACACATCGTAACTTATGGGTTTCCCAATGTGATATCCCCCATCTTTCAAATGAAAGCCTTTTATAAACCAAGGCATTCTTGGAACGTTCTTCAAATGTCTTACAAACGGATTTTGCCATAAATAGTTGTGCCGAGGAATTCTGACCGACTCTAGACAAGATTTCATCAATCATGTCTCCGGGTAAGTCTTCTAAAATATTGGGTTGTCTATCCATTTTGTGTTTTTATACTGTAAAATAGACAAGAGTTAGATTCATAAAATATACTTATTAATACAAGCAATTTTTACATATATCGTAAAGCATAAGCACACTATATTACATATATTACACCGCACAAATACAACTATCTTATTCCGACTCACTCGTTTCTTCTTTTTCGAACTTGGTTCTTTTTGCTAAGTTTTTAGGGATATATGATGTTCCCCTAATACGAGCCGTCGTTTTCCACATTGGTCTAGAAAAACCTAGTGGTTTAGAGGTTCCCGGGTTATTGTTACAACTTAAGAAATACGGGTGTTGACGATACATATAAAGTTCATCGGGGTTAGAATCAGATTTCTCTATTTTTATGCCCTTTCCCTTATTGTTCTCTTTTGCCTTTTTAAATTCAGTTGGGGTAATTTCTATAACATCATCGGAATCCTCGTCGGGATCCGATTCATCGGAGAATTGGTAATCCTCCCAATATTTTGCTTCCTTGGCGGAAACACCGTTGACCATAATTAACTTTGGTCGGTTGGTTGAGGATTTTCTTCTACTTAACCATTTTATTATTTCCCCCACTGGTTCTTCTTCCGGTTTCGATTCTTCTTCCGGTTCCGATTCTTCTTCCGGTTCCGACTCTTCTTCTGGTTCCTCTTCGGGAACTTGTGAATCAGTCCACGAATCATTCCAATTTACATTTGACTCTTCATTATTATTACGTGAGTCAATGGGACTAGTTCTAGAGGTAGACATCTATCACATAATATCAAACACGTTAAGAGATTAATATATCACATAATATTCACATGTTAAAAATATATAGTTTCCAACAAAATTTGTTAAGCAATCTTTTTTTTTTTTTCAAGTAAACACAGTCGAAGTCCAGACTCACTAATGCATCCTAACAAACTCGATAAGACACACTAATAAAAAATTCTGGTTCTCTAAGACCAACGCTCGGATACCAACTGAAATGTCCCGTTCTTATTGATTAAAAACGTTCCATATTAATTGATTTCGTTGCGAGGTTTTGACCTCTATATGAGACGTTTTTCAAAGACTGCATTCATTTTTAAAACAAACCATAACCTTTATTTCATAAATAAAGGTTTAAAAAGCTTTACGTAGATTATCAAATAATGATAATCTAAAATATCCTGTTTACACAAGACCATTACATAATGGTTTACAATACAAATATGTTACATTGAAATCAGTTTCTTGAATGCAGTTTTTACACAATATCATACAAACATGGACTCCAAATCTTGTCTTTATTTTAGTATGCAACAGCGGAAGCTCTTAGTATTCACCTGAGAATAAACATGCTTTAAACGTCAACAAAAATGTTGGTGAGTTATAGGTTTAACCTATATATATCAAATCGTAACAATAGACCACAAGATTTCATATTTCAATACACATCCCATACATAGAGATAAAAAAATCATTCATATGGTGAACACCTGGTAACCGACATTAACAAGATGCATATATAAGAATATCCCCATCATTCCGGGACACCCTTCGGATATGATATAAATTTCGAAGTACTAAAGCATCCGGTACTTTGGATGGGGTTTGTTAGGCCCAATAGATCTATCTTTAGGATTCGCGTCAATTAGGGTGTCTGTTCCCTAATTCTTAGATTACCAGACTTAATAAAAAGGGGCATATTTGATTTCGATAATTCAACCATAGAATGTAGTTTCACGTACTTGTGTCTATTTTGTAAATCATTTATAAAACCTGCATGTATTCTCATCCCAAAAATATTAGATTTTATAAGTGGGACTATAACTCACTTTCACAGATTTTTACTTCGTCGGGAAGTAAGACTTGGCCACTGGTTGATTCACGAACCTATAACAATATATACATATATATCAAAGTATGTTCAAAATATATTTACAATACTTTTAATACATTTTGATGTTTTAAGTTTATTAAGTCAGCTGTCCTCGTTAGTATCCTACAACTAGTTGTCCACAGTTAGATGTACAGAAATAAATCGATAAATATTATCTTGAATCAATCCACGACCCAGTGTATACGTATCTCAGTATTGATCACAACTCAAACTATATATATATTTTGGAATCAACCTCAACCCTGTATAGCTAACTCCAACATTCACATATAGAGTGTCTATGGTTGTTCCGCAATATATATATAGATGGGTCAACATGATAGGTCAAAACATTGTATACGTGTCTATGGTATCTCAAGATTACATAATATACAATATAAGTTGATTAAGTTATGGTTGGAATAGATTTATTACTAACTTTCACGTAGGTAAAATGAGTAGTTTTTAACAATCTTGTTTTACTCGCCATTTCTTCGTTTCTAATCCGTTTTGAGTGATTCTAGTGGCCACGGTTTCGTATTGAACTTAAATTTATGAATCTAAACAGAAAAAGTATAAGTTTATAGTCGGAAATACAAGTTACAAGTCATTTTTGAAAGAGGTAGTCATTTCCGTCGAAAGAACGACATCTTGATGACCATTTTGAAAAACATACTTTCACTTTGAGTTTAACCATGATTTTTGGATATAGTTTCATGTTCATAAGAAAAATCATTTTTCCAGAAGTATAGCTTTTAAATCAAAGTTCTTCTTAGCTTTTAATTATCCCAACCAAAACAGCCCCCGGTTTACTACGACGGCCTATATCCAGTTTTATGGTGTTTATCGTTTTTCCGGGTTTTAAATCATTAAGTTAGCATATAATATAGATATAGAACATGTGTTTAGTTGATTTTAAAAGTCTAGTTAGAAGGATTAACTTTATTTGCGAACAAGTTTAGAATTAACTAAACTATGTTCTAGTGATTATAAGTTTATAACGTTGAATAAGACAGCTTTTTATGTATGAATCGAATGATGTTATGAACATCATTACTACCTCAAGTTCCTAGGATAAACCTACTGGAAATGATAAAAATGGATCTAGCTTCAAAGGATCCTTGAATGGCTTGAAAGTTCTTGAAGCAGAATCATGACACGAAAACAATTTCAAGTAAGATTTCCACTCGAAATAAGATTGTTATAGTTATAGAAATTGAATTAAAGTTTGAATATGATTATTACCTTGTATTAGAAAGATAACCTACTGTAAGTAACAAAGGTTTCTTGATCTTGGATGATTACTTGGAATGGATTTAGAAAACTTGGAAGTAAACTTGCAATCTTGGAAGTATTCTTGATTTTATGAAACTAGAACTTTTGGAATTTATGAAGAACACTTAGAACTTGAAGATAGAACTTGAGAGAGATCAATTAGATGAAGAAAATTGAAGAATGAAAGTGTTTGTAGGTGTTTTTGGTCGTTGGTGTATGGATTAGATATAAAGGATATGTAATTTTGTTTTCATATAAATAAGTCATGAATGATTACTCATATTTTTGTAATTTTATGAGATATTTCATGCTAGTTGCCAAATTATGGTTCCCACATGTGTTAGGTGACTCACATGGGCTGCTAAGAGCTGATCATTGGAGTGTATATACCAATAGTACATACATCTAAAAGCTGTGTATTGTACGAGTACGAATACGGGTGCATACGAGTAGAATTGTTGATGAAATTGAACGAGGATGTAATTGTAAGCATTTTTGTTAAGTTGAAGTATTTTGATAAGTGTCTTGAAGTCTTTCAAAAGTGTATGAATACATATTAAAACACTACATGTATATACATTTTAACTGAGTCGTTAAGTCATCGTTAGTCGTTACATGTAAGTGTTGTTTTGAAACCTTTAGGTTAACGGTCTTGTTAAATGTTGTTAACCCAATGTTTATAATATCAAAAGAGATTTTAAATTATTATATTATCATGATATTATGATGTACGAATATCTCTTAATATGATATATATACATTAAATGTCGTTACAACGATAATCGTTACATATATGTCTCGTTTCAAAATCATTAAGTTAGTAGTCTTGTTTTTACATATGTAGTTCATTGT
Source organism: Rutidosis leptorrhynchoides (assembly GCF_046630445.1). Classification (NCBI taxonomy): domain Eukaryota; kingdom Viridiplantae; phylum Streptophyta; class Magnoliopsida; order Asterales; family Asteraceae; genus Rutidosis; species Rutidosis leptorrhynchoides. Next base: position 631,384,758 of record NC_092335.1, read on the forward strand.
TAATATACTTAATGATATGTTTACTTATCATTATATCATGTTAACTATATATATATAACCATATATATGTCATCATATAGCTTTTACAAGTTTTAACGTTCGTGAATCACCGGTCAACTTGGGTGGTCAATTGTCTATATGAAACCTATTTCAATTAATCAAGTCTTAACAAGTTTGATTGCTTAACATGTTGGGAACACTTAATCATGTAAATAACAATTTCATTTAATATATATAAACATGGAAAAGTTCGGGTCACTACAGTACCTACCCGTTAAATAAATTTCGTCCCGAAATTTTAAGCAGTTGGAGGTGTTGACGTATCTTCTGGAAATAAGTGCGGGTATTTCTTCTTTATCTGGTCTTCTCATTCCCAGGTGAACTCGGGTCTTCTACGAGTATTCCATCGAACCTTAACAATTGGTATCTTGTTTTGCTTAAGTCTTTTAACCTCACGATCCATTATTTCGACAGGTTCTTCGATAAATTGAAGTTTTTTGTTGATTTGGATTTCATCTAACGGAATAGTGAGATCTTCTTTAGCAAAACATTTCTTCAAATTCGAGACGTGGAAAGTGTTATGTAAAGCCGCGAGTTGTTGAGGTAACTCAAGTCGGTAAGCTACTGGTCCGACACGATCAATAATCTTGAATGGTCCAATATACCTTGGATTTAATTTCCCTCGTTTACCAAATCAAACAATGCCTTTCCAAGGTGCAACTTTAAGCATGACCATCTCTCCAATTTCAAATTCTATATCTTTTCTTTTAATGTCAGCGTAGCTCTTTTGTCGACTTTGGGCGGTTTTCAACCGTTGTTGAATTTGGATGATCTTCTCGGTAGTTTCTTGTATTATCTCCGGACCCGTAATCTGTCTATCCCCCACTTCACTCCAACAAATCGGAGACCTGCACTTTCTACCATAAAGTGCTTCAAACGGCGCCATCTCAATGCTTGAATGGTAGCTATTGTTGTAGAAAAATTCTGCTAACGGTAGATGTCGATCCCAAGTGTTTCCAAAATCAATAACACATGCTCGTAGCATGTCTTCAAGCGTTTATATCGTCCTTTCACTCTGCCCATCAGTTTGTGGATGATAGGCAGTACTCATGTCTAGACGAGTTCCTAATGCTTGCTGTAATGTCTGCCAGAATCTTGAAATAAATCTGCCATCCCTATCAGAGATAATAGAGATTGGTATTCCATGTCTAGAGACGACTTCCTTCAAATACAGTCGTGCTAACTTCTCCATCTTGTCATCTTCTCTTATTGGCAGGAAGTGTGCTGATTTGGTGAGACGATCAACTATTACCCCAATAGTATCAAAACCACTTGCAGTCCTTGGCAATTTAGTGATGAAATCCATGGTAATGTTTTCCCATTTCCATTCCGGGATTTCGGGTTGTTGAAGTAGACCTGATGGTTTCTGATGCTTAGCTTTAACCTTAGAACACGTCAAACATTCTCCTACGTATTTAGCAACATCGGCTTTCATACCCGGCCACCAAAAATGTTTCTTGAGATCCTTGTACATCTTCCCCGTTCCAGGATGTATTAAGTATCTGGTTTTATGAGCTTCTCTAAGTACCATTTCTCTCATATCTCTAAATTTTGGTACCCAAATCCTTTCAGCCCTATACCGGGTTCCGTCTTCCCCAATATTAAGATGCTTCTTCGATCCTTTGGGTATTTCATCCTTTAAATTTCCCTCTTTTAAAACTCCTTGTTGCGCCTCCTTTATTTGAGTAGTAAGGTTATTGTGAATCATTATATTCATAGATTTTACTCGAATGGGTTCTCTGTCCTTCCTGCTCAAGGCGTCGGCTACCACATTTGCCTTCCCCGGGTGGTAACGAATCTCAAAGTCGTAATCATTCAACAATTCAATCCACCTACGCTGCCTCATATTCAGTTGTTTCTGATTAAATATGTGTTGAAGACTTTTGTGGTCGGTATATATAATACTTTTGACCCCATATAAGTAGTGCCTCCAAGTCTTTAATGCAAAAACAACCGCGCCTAATTCCAAATCATGCTTCGTATAATTTTGTTCGTGAATCTTCAATTGTCTAGACGCATAAGCAATCACCTTCGTTCGTTGCATTAATACATAACCGAGACCTTGCTTTGATGCGTCACAATAAATCACAAAATCATCATTCCCTTCAGGCAATGACAATATAGGTGCCGTAGTTAGCTTTTTCTTCAATAACTGAAACGCTTTCTCTTGTTCATTCTTCCATTCAAATTTCTTCCCTTTATGCGTTAATGCAGTCAAGGGTTTTGCTATTCTGGAAAAGTCTTGGATGAACCTTCTGTAGTAACCAGCTAGTCCTAAAAACTGGCGTATGTGTTTCGGAGTTTTCGGGGTTTCCCACTTTTCAACAGTTTCTATCTTTGCCGGATCCACCTTAATACCTTCTTTGTTCACTATGTGACCGAGGAATTGAACTTCTTCCAACCAAAATGCACACTTTGAAAACTTAGCGTACAATTCTTCCTTCCTCAATACTTCTAACACCTTTCTCAAATGTTCACCGTGTTCTTGGTCATTCTTTGAGTAAATAAGTATGTCATCAATGAAAACAATGACAAACTTGTCAAGGTATGGTCCACACACTCGGTTCATAAGGTCCATGAACACAGCTGGTGCATTAGTTAAACCAAACGGCATGACCATAAACTCGTAATGACCGTAACGTGTTCTGAAAGTAGTCTTTGGAATATCATCTTCTTTCACCCGCATTTGATGATACCCGGAACGTAAGTCAATCTTTGAATAAATAGACGAGCCTTGTAGTTGATCAAATAAGTCGTCGATTCTCGGTAGTGGGTAGCGGTTCTTGATGGTAAGTTTGTTCAACTCTCGGTAGTCGATACACAACCTGAATGTACCATCTTTCTTCTTGACAAACAAAACAGAAGCTCCCCACGGTGATGTGCTTGGTCGAATGAAACCACGCTCTAAAATTTCTTGTAATTGGGTTTGCAGTTCTTTCATCTCGCTGGGTGTGAGTCTGTAAGGAGCACGAGCTATTGGTGCAGCTCCTGGTACAAGATCTATTTGAAATTCAACGGATCGATGTGGGGGTAATCCCGGTAATTCTTTCGGAAATACATCGGGAAATTCTTTTGCGACGGGAACATCATTGATGCTCTTTTCTTCAGTTTGTACTTTCTCGACGTGTGCTAGAACAGCATAGCAACCTTTTCTTATTAGTTTTTGTGCCTTCAAATTACTAATAAGATGTAGCTTCGTGTTGCCCTTTTCTCCGTACACCATTAAGGGTTTTCCTTTTTCTCGTATAATGCGAATTACATTTTTATAACAAACAATCTCTGCTTTCACTTCTTTCAACCAGTCCATACCGATTATCACATCAAAACTCCCTAACTCTACTGGTATCAAGTCAATCTTAAATGTTTCGCTAACCAGTTTACTTTCTCGATTCCGACATATATTATCTGCTGAAATTAATTTACCATTTGCTAATTCGAGTAAAAATTTACTATCCAAAGGCGTCAATAGACAACTTAATTTAGCACAAAAATCTCTACTCATATAGCTTCTATCCGCACCCGAATCAAATAAAACGTAAGCAGATTTATTGTCAATAAGAAACGTACCCGTAACAAGCTCCGGGTCTTCCTGTGCCTCTGCCGCATTAATATTGAAAACTCTTCCGCGGACTTGTCCATTCGTGTTCTCCTGGTTCGGGCAATTTCTAATAATGTGGCCCAGTTTTCCACATTTATAACAAACTACATTGGCATAACTTGCTCCGACACTACTTGCTCCGCCATTACTCGTTCCGACACCATTTGTTCCTTTCGTTCTGTTAACCCCTGGTCCGTAGACCTCACACTTCGCCGCGCTATGACTATTTGTTTTACACTTGTTGTAAAATTTGGTGCAGAACCCCGAGTGATACTTTTCACACCTTTGGCATAGCTGCTTCTGATTGTTGTTGTTGTTGCGGTTATTATTGTTGTTGGGATGATTGTTGTAGTTGCTGTTGTTGTTGTTGTTGTTGTTGGGCCGTTTGTTGTAGTTGCGATTGATGTTGCGATTGTTGGGATAGTTATTGCGATTATTGTTGTAATTGCTGTTGTTGTTGTATTGGTGATTCTTATCACCGTTTTCCTCCCACTTTCTTTTGACTTGCTTCACATTGGCCTCTTCAGCAGTCTGTTCTTTAATTCTTTCTTCAATCTGGTTCACTAGTTTGTGAGCCATTCTACATGCCTGTTGTAGGTAGGCGGGCTCGTGTGAACTTATATCTTCTTGGATTGTTTCCGGTAATCCTTTCACAAACGCGTCGATCTTCTCTTCCTCATCTTCGAACGCTCCCGGACACAATAAGCACAATTTTGTGAATCGTCTTTCGTACGTGGTAATATCAAATCCTTGGGTTTGTAACCCTCTAAGTTCTGTCTTGAGCTTATTGACCTCGGTTCTGGGACGGTACTTCTCGTTCATCAAGTGCTTGAATGCTGACCACGGTAGTGCGTAAGCATCATCTTATCATACTTGCTCTAGATAGGTATTCCACCATGTTAACGCAGAACCTGTGAAGGTATGCGTAGCGTACTTCACTTTGTCCTCTTCAGTACACTTACTTATGGAAAACACCGATTCGACCTTCTCGGTCCACCATTTCAATCCGATCAGTCCTTCGGTTCCATCAAATTCCAAAGGTTTGCAGGCAGTGATTTCTTTGTAGGTGCATCCTACACGATTTCCTGTACTGCTAGATCCAAGGTTATTGTTGGTATGTAGCGCAGCCTGTACTGCGGCTATGTTTGAAGCAAGAAAGGCACGAAATTCCTCTTCACTCATATTCAAGGTGTGTCGAGTAGTCGGTGCCATTTCCTTCAAAATAGTCAAATGAAACGAGTTAATCATATAGAATATCAAGAGTAGTCAATAGTATTTCGTAGCGTAATATGAACTTATTTATAAAAGCTCTTTCTTCATATTAGCGTTTTATACTCTTTAATTCGGGTACTACCTACCCGTTAAGTTCATACTTAGTAGCTAACATGCCATTTCAACTACTACAATTCTATATGAAAAACTAATCACAACAACAAAAAAATATATCATATTCAAACCTTTATACAATAATTTGCAAACTTACAATACCGCTATTTTACATATAGCATGAAATATAGCACATAAAACTTTGATACAAAGTAGTTGCGAAGATAATTCTAGTTAATAAATAAGGCGTTCAGCAAAGGCAACAAAGACACGTAATTCATACGTCCAGAAACAAGTCATGCATTCTGGTTTTACTAATACCACTTCCCATCCTTGGTCTTGCGAAACGTAACCGTTGTGACCGATAGTATGACAACGTGTTGTAACGTCGTCAAAAGGGCGAAGGTTACGTAATGACCAACAGTCTCGTAATAACCTAAAAACCTCATTTCTTACCCCAATTACCGACTCCGTCACTTGTGGGAACGTTTTGTTTAATAGTTGTAGCCCGATGTTCTTTTTGTCACTTTGGTGAGAAGCGAACATTACTAACCCATAAGCATAACATGCTTCTTTATGTTGCATGTTAGCCGCTTTTTCTAAATCATGAAGTCCTATATTCGGATACATTGAGTCAAAATAATTTCTTAACCCGTTGCGTAAAATAGCATTTGGGTTTCCCGCAATATATGCGTCAAAGTAAACACATCGTAACTTATGGGTTTCCCAATGTGATATCCCCCATATTTCAAACGAAAGCCTTTTATAAACCAAGGCATTCTTGGAACGTTCTTCGAATGTCTTACAAACTGATTTTGCCATAAATAGTTGTGCCGAGGAATTCTGGCCGACTCTAGACAAGATTTCATCAATCATGTCTCCGGGTAAGTCTTCTAAAATATTGGGTTGTCTATCCATTTTGTGTTTTTATACTGTAAAATAGACAAGAGTTAGATTCATAAAAGATACTTATTAATACAAGCAATTTTTACATATATCGTAAAACATAAGCACACTATATTACATATATTACACCGCACAAATACAACTATCTTATTCCGACTCACTCGTTTCTTCTTTTTCGAACTTGGTTCTTTTTGCTAAGTTTTTAGGGATATATGATGTTCCCCTAATACGAGCCGTCGTTTTCCACATTGGTCTAGAAAAACCTGGTGGTTTAGAGGTTCCCGGGTTATTGTTACAACTTAAGAAATACGGGTGTTGACGATACATATAAAGTTCATCGGGGTTAGAATCAGATTTCTCTATTTTTATGCCCTTTCCCTTATTGTTCTCTTTTGGCTTTTTAAATTCAGTTGGGGTAATTTCTATAACATCATCGGAATCCTCGTCGGGATCCGATTCATCGGAGAATTGGTAATCCTCCCAATATTTTGCTTCCTTGGCGGAAACACCGTTGACCATAATTAACTTTGGTCGGTTGGTTGAGGATTTTCTTCTACTTAACCGTTTTATTATTTCCCCCACTGGTTCTTCTTCCGGTTCCGATTCTTCTTCCGGTTCCGACTCTTCTTCCGGTTCCTCTTCGGGAACTTGTGAATCAGTCCACGAATCATTCCAATTTACATTTGACTCTTCATTATTATTAGGTGAGTCAATGGGACTAGTTCTAGAGGTAGACATCTATCACATAATATCAAACACGTTAAGAGATTAATATATCACATAATATTCACATGTTAAAAATATATAGTTTCCAACAAAATTTGTTAAGCAATCTTTTTTTTTTTTTCAAGTAAACACGGTCGAAGTCCAGACTCACTAATGCATACTAACAAACTCGATCAGACACACTAATGCAAAATTCTGGTTCTCTAAGACCAACGCTCGGATACCAACTGAAATGTCCCGTTCTTATTTATTAAAAACGTTCCATATTAATTGATTTCGTTGCGAGGTTTTGACCTCTATATGAGACGTTTTTCAAAGACTGCATTCATTTTTAAAACAAACCATAACCTTTATTTCATAAATAAAGGTTTAAAAAGCTTTACGTAGATTATCAAATAATGATAATCTAAAATATCCTGTTTACACAAGACCATTACATAATGGTTTACAATACAAATATGTTACATTGAAATCAGTTTCTTGAATGCAGTTTTTACACAATATCATACAAACATGGACTCCAAATCTTGTCTTTATTTTAGTATGCAACAGTGGAAGCTCTTAGTATTCACCTGAGAATAAACATGCTTTAAACGTCAACAAAAATGTTGGTGAGTTATAGGTTTAACCTATATATATCAAATCGTAACAATAGACCACAAGATTTCATATTTCAATACACATCCCATACATAGAGATAAAAAAATCATTCATATGGTGAGCACCTGGTAACCGACATTAACAAGATGCATATATAAGAATATCCCCATCATTCCGGGACACCCTTCGGATATGATATAAATTTCGAAGTACTAAAGCATCCGGTACTTTGGATGGGGTTTGTTAGGCCCAATAGATCTATCTTTAGGATTCGCGTCAATTAGGGTGTCTGTTCCCTAATTCTTAGATTACCAGACTTAATAAAAAGGGGCATATTCGATTTTGATAATTCAACCATAGAATGTAGTTTCACGTACTTGTGTCTATTTTGTAAATCATTTATAAAACCTGCATGTATTCTCATCTCAAAAATATTAGATTTTAAAAGTGGGACTATAACTCACTTTCACAGATTTTTACTTCGTCGGGAAGTAAGACTTGGCCACTGGTTGATTCACGAACCTATAACAATATATACATATATATCAAAGTATGTTCAAAATATATTTACAATACTTTTAATACATTTTGATGTTTTAAGTTTATTAAGTCAGCTGTCCTCGTTAGTATCCTACAACTAGTTGTCCACAGTTAGATGTACAGAAATAAATCGATAAATATTATCTTGAATCTATCCACGACCCAGTGTATACGTATCTCAGTATTGATCATAACTCAAACTATATATATATTTTGGAATCAACCTCAACCCTGTATAGCTAACTCCAACATTCACATATAGAGTGTCTATGGTTGTTCCGCAATATATATATAGATGGGTCGACATGATAGGTTAAAACATTGTATACGTGTCTATGGTATCTCAAGATTACATAATATACAATATAAGTTGATTAGGTTATGGTTGGAATAGATTTATTACTAACTTTCACGTAGGTAAAATGAGTAGTTTTTATCAATCTTATTTTACTCGCCATTTCTTCGTTTCTAATCCGTTTTGAGTGATTCTAGTGGCCAGGGTTTCGAATTGAACTTAAATTTATGAATCTAAACAGAAAAAGTATAAGTTTATAGTCGGAAATACAAGTTACAAGTCGTTTTTGAAAGAGGTAGTCATTTCTGTCGAAAGAACGACATCTTGATGACCATTTTGAAAAACATACTTTCACTTTGAGTTTAACCATGATTTTTGGATATAGTTTCATGTTCATAAGAAAAATCATTTTTCCAAAAGTATAGCTTTTAAATCAAAGTTATTCTTAGCTTTTAATTATCCCAACCAAAACAGCCCCCGGTTTTACTACGACGGCGTATATCCAGTTTTATGGTGTTTATCGTTTTTCCGGGTTTTAAATCATTAAGTTAGCATATCATATAGATATAGAACATGTGTTTAGTTGATTTTAAAAGTCTAGTTAGAAGGATTAACTTTATTTGCGAACAAGTTTAGAATTAACTAAACTATGTTCTAGTGATTACAAGTTTATAACGTTGAATAAGACAGCTTTTTATGTATGAATCGAATGATGTTATGAACATCATTACTACCTCAAGTTCCTTGGATAAACCTACTGGAAATGAGAAAAATGGATCTAGCTTCAATGGATCCTTGGATGGCTTGAAAGTTCTTGAAGCAGAATCATGACACGAAAACAATTTCAAGTAAGATTTCCACTCGAAATAAGATTGTTATAGTTATAGAAATTGAATTAAAGTTTGAATATGATTATTACCTTGTATTAGAAAGATAACCTACTGTAAGTAACAAAGGTTTCTTGATCTTGGATGATTACTTGGAATGGATTTAGAAAACTTGGAAGTAAACTTGCAATCTTGGAAGTATTCTTGATTTTATGAAACTAGAACTTTTGGAATTTATGAAGAACACTTAGAACTTGAAGATAGAACTTGAGAGAGATCAATTAGATGAAGAAAATTGAAGAATTAAAGTGTTTGTAGGTGTTTTTGGTCGTTGGTGTATGGATTAGATATAAAGGATATGTAATTTTGTTTTCATGTAAATAAGTCATGAATGATTACTCATATTTTTGTAATTTTATGAGATATTTCATGCTAGTTACCAAATGATGGTTCCCACATGTGTTAGGTGACTCACATGGGCTGCTAATAGCTGATCATTGGAGTGTATATACCAATAGTACATACATATAAAAGCTGTGTATTGTACGAGTACGAATACGGGTGCATACGAGTAGAATTGTTGATGAAACTGAATGAGGATGTAATTGTAAGCATTTTTGTTAAGTAGAAGTATTTTGATAAGTGTCTTTAAGTCTTTCAAAAGTGTATGAATACATATTAAAACACTACATGTATATACATTTTAACTGAGTCGTTAAGTCATCGTTAGTCGTTACATGTAAGTGTTGTTTTGAAACCTTTAGGTTAACGGTCTTGTTAAATGTTGTTAACCCAAATATTATAATATCAAAAGAGATTTTAAATTATTATATTATCATGATATTATGATGTACGAATATCTCTTAATATGATATATATACATTAAATGTCGTTACAACAATAATCGTTACATATATGTCTCGTTTCAAAATCATTAAGTTAGTAGTCTTGTTTTTACATATGTAGATTATTGTTAATATACTTAATGATATGTTTACTTATCATTATATCATGTTAACTATATATATAACCATATATATGTCATCATATAGTTTTTACAAGTTTTAACGTTCGTGAATCACCGGTCAACTTGGGTGGTCAATTGTCTATATGAAACCTATTTCAATTAATCAAGTCTTAACAAGTTTGATTGCTTAACATGTTGGAAACACTTAATCATGTAAATAACAATTTCATTTAATATATATAAATATGGAAAAGTTCGGGTCACTACAAAACAGCTCCCCCTGCAAAAGTGTAAATGAATCCTGAAGTAGATTTTCTACTATCAGGATCTCCAGCCATATCTGCATATGCATAGCCTTCCAAGATTGGATCAGCTCCCCCGTAACAAAGACATATCTTCGTTGTACCTTTAAGATATCTGAGAATCCATTTTACCGCATTCCAATGCTCTTTCCCGGGGTTAGAGAGAAAATGACTCACTGTTCCCATTGCGTGAGCAATATCGGGTCTCGTACACACCATTGCATACATCAAACTTTCAACCGCTGAAGCAGGGTTGCAAAAAACGGAATTACTCGGCGATTACTCGGCGATTAAATGGAAAATTAACATTTCCGTTAAGTTTAATGTGATTCGGTCTAAAAAACGGTCAACGCCGTTTTATTCGGTCAAACCCATTTAAATGGGATTAAATCCGTTTATTTGATTTAACAACGTTTAAACGGTCAACCAAGTTAAACGGTCAACACAACTTTTTTTAGGGTTTTTTAGCCTTTTAGGTCTTTCACAAAGCACGCATATTACAAACAAGAAACACCTAAATTAAAGACGGCGATTATCGTTTCCATTACACGGTTCATCTTTTCAATTGCAATTCGCTAGTGTACATGTTTATCAGGTAATGTTTCTTTGATCAATTTGTACCTTCTCATTCTTATTCATTTGGTTATTTTTGATCAATTAATTATGTGTGTGTGTTGAATAGTTGATGTATTTATTTGATCAACTGCAATTGTTGTACTTATTTCATTGATTGCAACTTGTTGTATTTATTTGATCAATTATTTATTTTACGGAAAGATCCACACCACTTTAAAGACCAAAAGCTTTGACTTGTTGGCTTCTTGTTATTTAATTCTTGATGACTGCAAGTTGCTCACTTCTTATACATTATTTATTTTACATATACATAGTACTTTGGCTATGTATTTGTTTATTGTTTAGTTCTTAGTGCTTATTGTTTAGTTGCTTAGTGCTTAATGTATTTTTTATAAATGCTATGTATGTATTTGTTTACTGCTATTATTTGTTTACTGTTTTTTACTTATGGCATCAGCAACATCAACGCATTCGATGGAATCTACGACTACGAGTTGTCAAGAACTTAAACGGACATCTGATGATATTGGTTGGGATTATGCAATTTTAGTTGATCCAACTAATCTTCAAAAGGTGCAATGTAAGTTATGTGGTAAGGTTATATCCGCGGGGATTAATAGATTGAAACAACATATTGCGTGTATAAAGGGAAATGTTCAAATATGTACTAAAGCCACTGACGCTGATAAACTTAAATGTCAAAATGCTATTGATGGTCAAAGATGTAAAAAGAAAGCTAAACAAGATAATGATGAAGCTTTGAGAGGGGAAGTGAGAATTCGTAGAAATAATCTCATAGACCTTGATGAGATGGAAGATGTACTTGGCCATTTGAAGTCGGCACGTTCTTTTGGTCCAATGAACAGATTTACTACATTTGATAAGGGAAAGAGCAAACAAAGTGATCTTGATAACGTGTTGAGAAAAGAACAACTGAGTATTACCAAGGATTATATAGCTAGGTGGTTTTATGAATGTGCCATTCCATTTCACACGATCAAGAAGGATAGTTTCAAACTCATGATGGAGGCGGTCGGTCAATTTGGACCTACGATTGAAACTCCAACTAGATATGAGCTGGGGAACCTTTATTAAAAAAGGAGATTAATAGAACAAAAGGTGTGTTGAAAAAATATGAAGATGAATGGAAGGCAACTGGATGCTCCATTATGACCGATGCTTGGACCGATAGAAAAAGAAGGAGTATTATGAATTTGTGTGTAAATTCAAAGTTGGGTACTGTTTTCTTGTCATCCAAAGAATCTTCGAATGTCGCTCACACAAAAGAGCACATATATGATTATATTGAGAGTTGCATTGTACAAGTTGGTCCTGAAAATGTAGTGCAAGTTGTGACTGATAATGCTGCTAATAACATGGGAGCAGCAAAGATGTTAAAGCTGAGAAGGCCAACAATCTTTTGGACATCATGTGCTGCTCATACAATCAATCTTATGCTTGAAGGTAATAAGTTTAATCTCACTTTGTTTTTCATATTTATGCTTTCATATACAGTTTCATCACTTGAAAACAATGAGTGCATTATTTATAACTTGTTATATATTTACATTTATAGATCAACAATATAGACCAGTTTACTTTGAAAAAGGTAATAACTTGTTAAATATTTTATTTTGTGTATTTTTTCTTGAAGCTATTGGTGCGCTATCAGTTTATAAACCAACACTTGAAGAGGCAAGAAAAATAACAGTGTTTATTTATGCCCACCATAAATCATTGGCTCTAATGAGGTATTATACAAAAAAAAAAAAAGATATTGTGAGACCGGGAGTTACAAGGTTTGCTTCCGCATTTCTTACTTTACAAAGTCTACTGGATAAAAAAGAGCAGCTAAGACATATGTTTACAAGCGAAAACTGGGACAAATTAGCATTATCCAAGATGAAGAAAGGGAAAGACATTCGTGCGTTCGTGCTTGAGAACCAAACTTGGACCGGGGTGATAAAATGCCTAAAAGTCTTTTCACCTTTAGTCAAACTTCTACGAATGGTAGATGCCGATTGGAAGCCTTCCATGGGTTTTATACATGCCGAGCTTAAAAAGGCGCAACAAGAAATCAAGAATGCCTTGAACAACGATATGACAGCTTATGGTCCTATCATGGATATCATCTCAACTAAAATGAATGGTAGACTTGATACATGCCTACATTTGGCGGCCTATGTTTTGAACCCATTTTACTTTTATAACGATATAAATGTCCAACATGATGTCATTGCCAACGACGCTGTTGTTGAACTTGTTGAGACATTATTTCCTGATGATATTGAGATGCAAAAAAAGATAGTGATGGAGGAGTTTCCGATTTACAAGGGTAAACTAGGAAAGTTTGATCGGCCACTTGCAATCAAAGGATGTGAGGTGAACGATGATAAATATGATCCGGGTAATGCATTTAGTAATTCATATGAATGTAGTATATAAATTATTATACATGTATCAACTTAATATTCATTTGCTTCCTTAAATGTAGCAAATTGGTGGGCAAGTTTTGGTGTATCAACTCCTTATTTGAGAACGATTGCTATAAGAATACTTTCTCTAACCACTAGCTCATCCGGATGTGAAAGAAATTGGAGCACTTTTGAAGCGGTTAGTAACTTTATGTATCAAGTATAATCGTTAAATTCTAAAGTTATCTTTTATTCAAATTTTGTGTTGGTTACTCTTAACATTGTAGATTCATACCAAAAAGAGAAATAGACTTGAGACCGAAAAGTTGAACAATCTTGTTTATGTTCAATTTAATGCAAATTTGATTGAGAAAAACAAGAAAAGAAAGCAGAGAGGCAAAGAAGTACTTCTATCGCACGACGGTGCAAGTGAGGCCCAAGATTGGATTATAAATGAAGCATTATTAAATGAAAGCACTAGAATGACGCCTGAATTGTATGAGGAAGATTTTGAGTCTGATGAAGAAGAAATCGATGAAGATGAAGATTATGAATATGAGTCGGATGGAGTTCAAATCTTTGATTCATATGCAGACTTTGATGACCATGAAGAATGATTGAGTAACAATCATTTATGTTTAATGTATTAGAACAATTATCTAAACAATTATGCTTTTGGTTGTAAAGAGCTATGCTTTTGGTTGTACCAAACTAACAAGTAACACCTATGCTTTTGTTAAAGTTTAATCTATTGCTCTTTTCTACTACTTGTGTATATATTTTGTATAGTAGACTCATAAGATACTTCTAAAGTTTCCTACTCATATATTATAGCTATTAGTTAATCAATTATTCATTTTTGAAATATTTGTATTTAATATATTTATAGTTATTATTATTTTTTTATTATAATTATTTTTAAAAGTCAACATTGGTCAACATCCGATTAATCTCCGATTAATCCCCGAATTGCCGATTAATCCTTCAAAAGTGCCCACCAATTAATCCCCGAATAGCGTTTTTTATAACCTTGCGCTGAAGAATATGGTACTGATGACATCTCCCCGATCTCTTCCTTGGATGAGGGACAAGAACTCTTGCTTAACTTGAAATGGTTGGCTAATGGAATGCTAACAGGTTTGGCATTGTTCATATTGAATCGTGAAAGGACTCGTTCAATATACTTCTCCTGAGATAGCCATAACCTTCTATTCTTCCTATCTCGGGTAATCTGCATTCTCAAAATTTGTTGAGCCTGTCCTAAGTCTTTCATGTCAAAAGACTTAGAGAGTTCCTTCTTCAGCTGGTTGATCTTCGTTGCATCTTTCCCTACGATCAAAATATCGTCTACATATAGTAGAAGAGCAACGAAATTTCCTTCAGAAAACTTCTGAATATAGACACACTCATCCGCTACAGTTTTCTTGTATCCTTGACTCACCATGCACGAGTCAAACTTCTTGTACCACTGCCTAGGTGCCTGCTTTAAACTGTACAAACTTTTCTTCAGCTTGCATACGAGATTATCTCCTGAAATCTCAAAACCTTCTGGCTGCTCCATGTAAATTTCTTCATGTAAATCTCCATGAAGAAAAGCCGTCTTTACATCCATCTGTTCAAGCTCCAAGTTCATACTTGTGACCAAACCAAGTATGACTCTAATTGAAGTCATCTTGACTACTGGTGAAAATATCTCATCAAAATCAATCCCTTTCTTCTGTTATAATCCTTTACTACAAGTCGTGCTTTGTATTTCACCACTTTTCCACTGCCATCCTTTTTCAGCTTGAACACCCATTTGTTTTTCAGTGCCTTCTTCCCTTGTGGAAGTTCTACGATCTCATAAGTCTGATTTTTCTGTAGAGAATCCATCTCATTCTGCATTGCGAGCAACCATTTTTCTTTGTCCTTATGAGATATTGCTTCATGAAAACTCTCTGGTTCTCCATATTCAGTAAGTAGAAGGTACTTGGATTCCGGATATCTACTCGATGGAATCCGACCTCGTTCAGGTCTTTGAACTTCTGGAATATACTGAGGAGATCCACCATCATCTTCGCCTTGTGATGGTCCTGGAACGTCTGGCAGATGGGGTTGTGGCTCCCCCTGCTCAGCAGCGTCATTTTCCTCATTATCTTCTACTTCTGGTATTTCATCTTGCACTGTATATTCATTTCTCATGAATGATTCCGTTGTTACCTCTGGCACTTGAGCAGCAACATTTGATTTCTAAGATATTGTGGGCTTCTCAATATCTTCTATTGTCTGGCTTTCATGGAACACCACGTCCCTACTTCTGATCACCTTTTTCTCCTTTGGATCCCATAATCTGCATCCAAATTCTTCATCTCCATAGCCTATGAATATGCATGGAGTAGTCTTTACATCCAGCTTCTATCTGAGCTCCTTAGATACATGTGCGTACGCCAAACATCCAAATACTCTTAAGTGAGAGTATGATGGATCCTTTCCAGACCAAAGTTTCTCCGGAACTTCAAAATTCAGTGGTACTAATGGAGATCGGTTGATCAAGTAACATGCGGCTCTAACTGCTTCTCCCCAGAATGACTTTGGCAGCTTAGCCATACTGAGCATGCTCCGAACACGTTCCATGATTGTTCGGTTCATTCTTTCTGCTATACCATTGTGTTGAGGGGTACGTGGAACTGTCTTCTCATGTTGGATGCCATATGATCTGCAATAGGCATCGAACTGCCTGGAAGAGTATTCACCGCCGTTTTCAGATCGAAGACACTTTAACTTCTTTCCTGTCTCACGTTCTACCATGACATGGGACTGTTTGAAGTAATCGAAAACATGGTCCTTCGTCCACAAGAAATATACCCACACCTTTCGAGAAGCATCATCGATAAACGTTAGAAAATATCGATTGCCGCCAATTGATTCAACCTCCAAGGGACCGCAAACATCAGAGTGCACCAGACTGAGTAACTCTGATCTTTTCGTTGAAGAGGAATTAAACGAGACTCTATGCTTCTTACCAAATAGACAATGATTGCAAGGATTTAGTGCAGCATCCTTGTCTACATTGATAAGCTCTTTCTTTATTAGGGTAGACAACCCTTTTTCACTCATGTGACCGAGTCTCTGGTGCCATAAATTTTGTGACGCCTCTTTTTCTGCAACATTAAGGCCATCTGTACAGATTTTCACATGAGTTTTGTATAGTGTGCCATAAATGTGTCCTCGAGCGACTATCATAGCGCCTCTTGACAATTTCCATGTGCCTCTACTGAAATGACTATCATAGCCCTGTTTGTCAAGAGCTACTCCAGAAAGTAGATTCAGCCGAAGATCTGGCACATGGCGGACATCCTTTAGAGTGATTGTGCTCCCGGAACTTGTTTTTATCTTGACATCACCAATTCCGAAAATCTCAGCGGAACTGGAATTTCCCATTTTCACAGCTCCAAAGTCACCAGCTTTGTATGTTGTGAAGTATTCCTTATATGGAGTCACGTGGTAGGATGCTGCGGTATCTACCACCCATTCCGTGTCTTCTCGTGAGACGTGAAGGCATGTCTCATCATGGGTTGAACAATAAGCTACATCACCAGTGATAGTAACTAATGTTTCTCCACCCTTATTATTCGATTGTGAACTGCTCTGACATTGTTCCTCTTTCAATCTGTAGTAGTTCTTCTTCATATGTCCCTCTAATCCACAATGATAGCATTTATATATTAATATTCTGCTATCAGAGGACCTGCCCCTGCTCTTGCTTCTGCCTCTCCATTTATTTTTGCTACTTATTTGTTGTCTCCCCCGATTTTCTGTGACAAAGGCATGGGTCTGATCTGTGCCCATGTTCTTTCTCCTTGCCTCTTCACTGAATAGGGCATCCTTGACCATTGACATGGTAAATTTGCCATTCGAGGCTGAGTTGCTGAGTGTTACTACCAGCGTTTCTCAACTATCGGGAAGAGAACTAAGTAGCAGTAGCGCCTGAACTTCATCGCCAAACGGCATCTCTACAGACGATAACTGGTTGACCAAGCTCTGGAACTCACTGGTATGCTCGGCAACTGAAGTTCCACTTTTAAGCTTCATGTTGACTAAACGCCTCATCAACAGGGCTTTATTCCGAGCAGTCTTGGCCTGGTACATGTCCTCCAACTTTTTCCAGAGGACATATGCGTCTGTCTCTTGTGCAACATGGTGGAAGACACTATGATCAATCCATTGACGGATCTGACCAATAGTTTTTCGGTTTAACTTCTTCCACTTGTTCACTTTGGCGGAATCATGATTTGTACCCTTTAATTCAATAGGGTCAAACAAATCCTTACAGCTGAGGAGATCTTCCATCCGAGATTTCCACAGCGTGTAGTTGGTGGCAGTGAGCATAATCATGGCTCCGAAAGATGATCCTGACTCTTCCGTGGATATTATCACCTTACAAATAATTTTTCAACACAAACGGGGTTGAAAACTTCAGAAAACTCAAACACTCTACCAACGCCTCTAACCTGGCTCTGATACCACTTGTTGTGATTTATGAGGATCGTTGGACGTTGGTACACAAATTTGAGAGAAAATAACTCTATTACTCACAAGAATAGATTACAGAGTATTACAAAACTCAAATAAACAATAAACTCTCAAACTAACACACTAGGAATTCTCACCACTCTCTAGGGTGTATTCACTATTGGTTATGATTACACTTTAACTCACACACACTAACTAGGTGTGAATACACTTTTTTGAATGCATTACAATGAAGGTTTCCACCTCTATTTTTAGGAAAAATTTGAGGAGGTGGAAAAGTGTGAACGCTAGATGGTGTGAACGCAGAAAAGGGTGGCTAGCCGTAATCGTTTCCAACTTTGCTTCTTCCATGTCCATAGTCAAAATTGGCAACTTTGAATATCTAGTATCTTCTAGATTGCGGCTAGAATGGAGACATCTAACGGCATCTAGAAGACACTAGATTACGACTGGAACTTATCAGGTAGTTGATATTTGATAAGGAAAAATCAAAGAAAAACCGTGTGCCCATTTCTACATTAGTCATTGAGTTTTTATTGTAACTTAATGAGTCTAGATAATGAAAATTTTAAGTTTTATAACTGATTTGGTGATTGGTGATTATACCCAATAGATGAACGACGATTCTATGTATATGCCGATTGAGTGTTTAGTGTCCCTTTAAAACTTCAAATTTGTCTCGAAAAATCAATGAAACAAAATTTTTTGTTAAAAAACGTTTTTAAAATGTTAATTTCTACTTGATACACTTGTTTGAATGATATTCAAGTGGATTAGATTAATATTCTCATATATACTATTACTAAATATGAGATGAACAATAAACATGATTATGCCATCATCTACGATCAGTTTTTTAATTTTATCTAATCATTTTTATTTTAGTTTTATTTCTTTCCTCTCCTTCAATTACAATTTTAGATAATTCACATATAGGTACAAAGTTTTTAGATACACTAAAGAGTATATGAGTTAATTTATATTTCAAGTATAACTAATGATAATGAAAATTTCACAGATTTCCTATACAACGCAATTAATAATGCTCCCTTTAAAAAATTGCGGAAGGTGAGACGATAGTAATGCCCCTTATATAGATTTTTGTGTGTTACCCAGTTAACGAGTCGCGATTAGAGTGCTCCCAACCAGGACTAAATTTCTTCCAGGACTAACCAATCATTCAGCGCCACATCAGCACCTCCATCCCAGGACTAAACCAGGACTAAACACTCCCAACAATGACACTCCTTCCTCACCAACTATATTAATTAATTAATCAATTGTACAAGATTAGTAGCAAAAAGTACCACAAAACTTGCAAGCCTTCCGTCCTCAAATGTGTTGTAAATGGACAGAAACATGGACGAGATACCTAAGCGCCACCCTGGACTAAAGCTGGGCTAGGTGGTCCATTGGTGTCCTCCTGGACCAGAACCTAGGCGGCTCCTGAACGGAACCATTGAGAGCACTCTTAAAAGTTTGGGGGATCGAACTACCGAATAACCCAACACACAAACATGCAAGCCTCACCCTTACACATTGCGAACCTATCTTATCTTATCAAATAGCATAGAGATTGATAATTTTGTATGGGCTTAAGCCCAACAGTACCATGTTTTTTTAGTATGGGCCTGATTCGTTAGATGTATTGCTCTACTTACCTACCATATAATATAAAAATACCCAAAAAATAAAAATATTCCGTTTTTTAGGGTTTTATACTCAAAGACGGAAGTTTGATAGCTCGATTTCATTCAATCCACAGACCTCACAAACTTGAAATTTGATCAACAATCAATCAAATTAGCAAATATGAGGCCAATATTGATGAAAGGACATGAAAGGCCACTGACCTTTTTGAAATATAACAGAGACGGTGACCTTTTATTCTCTTGCGCTAAAGATCACACTCCTACTGTTTGGTTTGCAGATAACGGCGAACGGTTAGGAACTTACCGTGGTCATAACGGCGCCGTTTGGTGCTGCGATGTTTCAAGTAATGTTCTTTTTCGTGTATATATAAAATATATTTAATATAAATTTAATTTGTAAAAATTAGGGTTTGGTAGCTAAAATAGTGTGTTTATCTTATTAGTTTTTGCTAGCAATCTGATTTGTTATGGCTTATTTATTTATTTTTTAATTGGCTGTTTCGATGTTCAAGTATGTTTCTTGGTTTATTTATAATGCTAAGTTTGTTATAATTGACACCTCTAATTTGCTTATTCCATTATGTTAAGATTTTAATCACTTGCTACATTGTTAGTGAGATAATGTTGTTGATTCTCAGTCATATTTTGTTGATTTTCGTAAACAATATGTTTTTGCAACGGTTTACTTGAGTAGAAGTTTGATATTTATGTATTTGTCTTGAATGTAAGAATATAGCAACTGGTTGTTTTGTTAGTCAAAAGCTCAAAATTTATTTCTGAATTTTTGTTTAAGTTTTTTTGTTGGTTAAAAACCTAATGAATGCAAACTGATTTGGTAGTAAAAATCTGGTTTCGTAGGTTTTGGTTGTTTGTTTTTTGGTGCAATGTATTTTTTCTATTCAATGCTACACTTACCGCAATTGGATATTTAGCTAGTCAAAATTTCGTTGTATATATCTGTCAACTCTTGTTAATTAAGAACCATTGGGAATTGTAATTTCGTTTCGAGTTTTGTTTTAGTTAACTGCCCGGTTCTATTCGTATTTCTGTTATCTCTAGTTGAGTTTATGTTTTTGCAGCTGACATGGTTTAAAAAGGTGCTAGGCCATTTCATGCACTAGGCACTAAGCCCAGCGTGTCACGCATGAAATGCCTACAATGCTTAAAATAGTTATTAAATGCTTCTTCTAAAATCACCGTCTTTAACAAAGAGTATATTATGTATATATTTTTTTGTGCTGATTGTAAAACTGATTGACAAATGACAATTGGTGAATCTGCAGGAGACTCGTCGTTGTTGATTACTGGTAGTGCGGATCAGTCCGCTAAGCTATGGGATGTTAAGAGTGGATCACAGCTTTTTACTTTTAATTTCGATTCTCCTGCAAGAGCTGTTGATCTTTCTGTTGGTGATAAGCTTGCTGTTATCACCACTGACCCATTTATGGGTTTGACTTCTGCTATTCACGTCAAACGCATTGCTGCCGACCCTGCTGATCGTGAGTTTTTAATTTCTTAATTTAGTATATGATTTATCTTCAGCTTTACTATGATAGTATGAAGTATGATTAGTAAGTATGCTATGCGTTCGTCTCTCTTGTTTATAGTATATGGTTTATGATACATTTACTCTTGCCTTTTCTGAGTGATATACTCTATATATATATATATATATATATACATATATATATATATATATATATATATATATATATATATATATATATATATATATATATATATATATATATATATATATATATATATATATATATATATATATGTTTATGATACATTGTTTGATATCTGTCTTTTGTTAGGATAAAGTTGTCTTGACGGTTATCTATGCTGTGGAACAAATATGTTTGCGAGTAAACTAATGACATCAGCTTTATTTTTTATTTTTTTTGAGAAAGCATTGGTTTACATTATAAACTAATTGTTGTAATATAACATATCACTGATGTTTTGATAAATGTAACTTTTTTTTTCAGAGGTTGCTGATTCAGTACTTGTACTAAAGGGTCCTCAAGGGAGGATCAATAGAGCTGTTTGGGGACCATTAAACAAGACAATCATTAGTGCTGGAGAAGATGCCATAATTCGAATTTGGGATACCGAGGTATATTTTGCATATTTATGAAACGGTTAACCATTGTTGGTTTTGTTCTTAATATTCGTTATTAGTTGTAAGCCTTAATCAATTTATGATTTTTGCACGTGCAGACAGGAAAACTGCTGAAAGAAAATGACAAAGAAGTGGGTCACAAAAAGACTATTACATCACTTGCAAAATCAACTGATTGTTCACATTTTCTTACTGGGTCTCTAGATAAATCTGCAAAGGTAATTTTTATCATTTTTTTTGCGGTGTTATAAACATTAAACCATCAATCTTATCATCATTCTATTTTCTTCCAAATTATCAGCTCTGGGACAGCAGATCGTTGACTTTGATCAAGACGTATACGACCGAACGTCCAGTCAATGCCGTTGCAATGTCTCCACTTCTTAACCATGTAAGTTTTCTAACTAGTTTTGACAATTGTGTTTATACGAGTTGGGTCCTCTAAAGTTTGTATTTTTTTTTAAGTAAGTTTTAACCGTCTTGTATACTGTTTTTTATATTTTCGTAATGGTGTGATTTTAGCAGTCTTTATCATTCTTTAGAAAGCAAAAGAGTGCAACTATGAAACTTCGATCCTGGATTTCTAGTTTAGTACTGAAATATCTTAATCTGTTGGCTTCAATTTTAAGTAGTGTTATTAAGAATTGTCAGTTGTGTATTATATTGAGTGAATAAGAATCTTGTGGCTCATACACTTGTACTTTTTAAGGGGGTGTTTGGTTTGAATCTTGGTATCACTATGTTCTATGGGTATGGGAATGCAAATGAGATATTTCAAACCAACCATCCAATTGAGTTTGGCTTATGCCGAAATTCATGGGTTTGATTCTCAATTCGCAAAACCAAACCCAGTAATCAAACACCTTATATCATACCGGTTCCCATACCCTTATTTCGAAACCCACAATACAAACACGCCCTAATTGGTAGATATCATGATATTGGTATTTCTATCCGGTGAAACATTCTAAATGTCTTTGACTGTGTAAATGTTTAGTGGTATAAGTTGCTGGCATTACGAGACTTTCTTCCCTATTTAGTATTTTAGTGTCAGTGCAATTATCGACATTCACATTTTTAATAAGCCAACACTTTTACGATCTCATATATTTAAGAAAATAATCAAACTTGGATACACTTCTACTCATACACGTGAGACTATACAGGTAGTGCTAGGGGGTGGCCAGGATGCATCTGCTGTTACCACAACTGATCATCGTGCTGGAAAGTTTGAAGCTAAGTTTTATGACAAGGTATATCTTGCATTTTAGCGGCAACTTTTTATTAATGGGCCTTGACCAAATTTGATCTATTTTATCAATCTGTGTGTATTTTGATTATCTTTTGCGCCAAAAGTGCTTACTGTAACCGTCTATATGATATTGTCTGTGTCCTAGATCCTACAAGAAGAGATTGGAGGTGTTAAAGGGCATTTTGGTCCAATAAATGCTTTGGCTTTTAACCCTGATGGTAAAAGGTACGTTTTTCATCTCTCCATGCAAGTATGCAACCAACAATTGAGCTCAGATAGTTGATCTTTTATCATTCTTCATTGTTTTAACTAGGGTTGTGTGGGCCCTGTTTCACTCGGGCAAAAAGCAAACCAAAGAAATTTTTTTTTTGTCAAAGTAAATGCAAAATTACTAAAATATCCCTCTGTATAAACATGTGAAGGTCTTTAGTAGTCATTAATCATTGTGCACAATTGGTATAGTGATTAATGACTCCATAATGTACTCTTTTTTGTGTCTATCACAGTACTATGGTAGTATATCTTTGTTTTTTTATTGCCATTTTTTTTAACTTTGGTTAATTTTGAAATATTTTAGTTTCTCGAGTGGAGGTGAAGACGGTTACGTTAGATTACATCACTTCGATTCTGACTACTTCAGGATTCCATCAATTTGATCATCTAGTGTTTCAATCAAAATATTGTAAGACAACAACTTAGGGCATATCATCTGTTTCGGTTTTGTTGGGTTGAGATTGTGGTCAAAGTATGGGTGCGCACCGATTTAGGGTAACCGTTGTTGAAGATTATTTGAACTTGATTTATATTTGGAATTATAATGACACGCTGAGCGCAACAATGATTGTTGTTTTTTTCGTGTTATTATCTAAATCTATTATCTACATCTAGAGGTCGTAATATGCGTGGTGGATAAATGAAATGAGTAATTTTCAGTATGGTACAAATATGGGTTAGGAGGTTGACAGTTGTCTTATCTATAAACTGTTGATGTCCAAATAATAATACAAAAAACATAATATGATAATAATACTCAACAAAATATGTAAATACTAGGACTATCTAACTCTTTATGATCTCAGTTATACTATTGATTTATTAAGAAAATAGAATAGAAAAATTCATAAACGTGTGCTATAAAGTGAAATCAAAGGAATGTGGTTCATTTAAAATTCCCTCAAGAAAAGTTTGCAAGGTTTTTGACCGATTCGGTATTGATGATCAACACTCTTTGTTCATGTTGTGATGACTTGATAGAAAGTTTTAATCGTTACCTTTTGTGTGCACATGGGCTCTCTAGAAATTTGAAAATCAATTTTTAAGTGGTGGAATGTCGGAAGTTTTATTCCAAGATAGTGTGGTAGTTGGATCTTTAACTCCTTACGAGTGGTCTTTAACTCCTTACGAGTGGTCGTATGTTCAAATTTTATAGTATTCAAAAAAGTTTTGAGAAACGGTCACGAATTGTTCTAGATAAATCATGTACAACAGAGTTATAAATACGTGCACACTCAAATAATATGAACATGAAAAACTTCATAAACTAACTGACGTCGAAAGTTTTAGCATTTTTAATAATACACATACCCGATTAGCTCGTGTAACGCATCAAACAGCATCACCATATGAGCCATGCATATTGCGCGCTAAAAGGAACAGGCGCTCGGACGCGAACCTAGCACGAATCCTGTTCTAGCGCTAAAGGTACGTGTGCATGACAGGTGACGCTGTAGCTGGCAGAAGTACACATGGTAGACAAGAATCAGGTCGGAAAAAATACTTTTTACTTTTGTCGGGTCAGCTCACACAAGCAGCAACTGTTGGCAGGCCACGACCCCTTTTAACTCTATTATGTGGCAATATAAGACAAAAAGATTTACCCTATAAATAATGGACTCAATCCACAACAAAGTGGATGAACATTCAATTCCACCCTCACACATATACTACTTTTAGCATCTTGAACAGTAGCGCCCCTCTAACGGCGCGACTCTACCCGCGCTACCGGACTCACAGCGTATCACTAGACTTACCCCTGATCTACAGGTAATGTTCTATGAACAGAAACCCTACAACCTAGCGCGAGCCATCTCTATCCGAGTAACCCGTCGATGGTGGGTCTACGTTTAACCACCTCTGCTGAGATCCTCGTCTCGTAAGGGTTTATTCACGGTACTCAGGACCGGAGAGTTAAACTCAACTGACCCTTAAATCCCCCTTTATTGATGTCAAGCATGGACCGAGCCCGACCCATTTATTTTATGCTTGATCAATTTTCAAATTAATGACTTAATTAGTGAATATGGACAGTTTAATTTGTCCTAGACTTCTCATGTAATCGTTAAAAAATAAGTTATGAAGTTCAAGTGAGGTCGTATTTTTTTTTATAATTCACCAACGGATTTAAACAGTTAATGGGCTGACCATTTATAAACGGGTCAACCCAATACCCAAGCCCAAATCACTTCACCTTTATCATCATCATTCATCATATAAAACCCTTATTCAATCAGTTAGTCAGTGACACTTTCCCTTACCTGAATATAAGCTACAAACAAAATCAATGGCAACCTCCGATCCAGAACATACGGCGGAAGAAGGAACCGTCGCAGGCGAAGAAGAAGACACCGGAGCACAAATCGCTCCGATTATTAAACTTGAAGAAGTTGCCGTCAGTACCGGTGAAGAAAATGAAGACGCTATTCTCGATCTGTAATTTTACAATTTTTCATTGTTTTAATCTATTTGTATATGTATCTGTCTATATATTAAATATATGTATTGGTTAATTGATTGATGTGTAATTTGCTACAAGTAAGTTAGTAACCCTAATTTTAATTTTAATTTTGAATTGTTTGACAGTAAGTCAAAATTATATCGATTTGATAAAGAAGGAAATCAGTGGAAAGAAAGAGGTGCTGGATCAGTAAAGTTATTGAAACATAAGGAAACTGGTAAAGTAAGGCTTGTGATGAGGCAATCCAAAACTTTGAAGATTTGTGCTAATCATTTAGGTATATTTATTTTAAATTATTTTTCTTAAATTAATTTGATTTGATGGGAATGTGATGTTGATCAGGTTAGAATAATATGATTGATTGATGGAATGGTGTTACTGTTATTGTTGTTGTAGTTATTTCGAGTACCTCAGTTCAAGAACATGCTGGTAATGATAAGTCATGTGTGTGGCATGCTGCTGATTTTTCAGATGGTGAACTTAAGGATGAACTTTTCTGCATTCGTTTTGGTTCGGTTGAGAGTAAGTATTTATATATTTCTGATTGTTTGCATTTTGATTTATGATAAGCTGTAGAATGTTGTCTATTTGTGAATTTTGATATATTGTTAGGGTGCAATTCAATGCAAAATGATAGTTGAATGTACAGTAAATTTTTTAGCTTTATTACCCTACATCTAACACAGGGCATGTTTGAAACAGTCTATAATTGCAAGATTTAGGCTTTATTATCGTATATCTAACTCAGAGCTATTACGTTATTTCACTTGTAGGATTCAGATAGTTGAATGTTATTTTTCTTCTTGGGTCATTTACTGTCATATACTAATATTTTAAAGTCTGAGATTTACAACCTCTTACTAATCTTGTACTAATAACTTACAATCTATGTGACTATGTATATGATATATCTTAATGAGAATGCCTTTTGCTCAACCAAATACAAAGTAAGTGGTGGTTCAGAGCTATTTATTACATTGTTAATGTTTCTGTAATATAATTTTTGTTAGGTTAGAATACAATTTTTACATACATTTACTATATCTGAAGTTTCTTCTGTAGACCGTTTGACTGTCAGTGTAGACTTATGCGACTATTTTCTTCTCATTGGTCTGTTTGAACATATGTGTTTAATATTAAATCAAGTATGTGAGTCTTTGTGAGGTGAAAATGATTGCAACTCGTCACTAAAATATAGCCAGGGCCTAGAAAAAACTATGTTTATATAATGTGTGGAATAAAGGAGGTTGCCAGACTTGTGTGATATGAGTGCTTGCGTTGATCTTCCAATAGAATTTAGATATTATAGATCTTTTAATAAGTCACGTACATGTATATGCTAAGTTTTGATTGTTTTTTATAGCATTGATCTAATATGTACACCATTTTTGGACTTTAGATTGCAAAAAGTTCATGGAAACAGTGCAAGAGGTTGCAGAGTCCCAACAGGACAAGGAGGAGAACAAAGATGCTTCCAGTACTGCTGGTTTACTTGAAAAATTGAGTGTTGATGATAAAAAAGTCAAAGAGGAAGTCAATGAGTCAACCAAGGAGCCTGAAAAGACAACAGATTCGGAGAAGAAGGAACAAAAAGAGACTCCCGCTTCCTCAACTTAATCATGAATCATCCCAAACTTTGCCTTTTGAAACCAACTGAGGTTGCATTGTAGTTTCTATCTTTGTGGTAAGTTGCGGTAACAAGTCTATTTATTTTGAGGTCTGTTCTGGTTGTGTTTTTGTGTGGGGTGTCTTGTGTGGTTGTGTTTGGTATAAAAATATAGGAGTGGTACATCTATTAGAAAGTTCCCACCCTATGCATATTTTTGTGATTTATTCTACAAATCAGTATGTTTGGAGCCTTAAATTTTCATCTCAAAAGGCATAACTCGTGGAAGCTTCAAATTCAACTCTTCATTTTGGTTTCTTACTAAATGAGATCCATAAGATGTTAATAGCCTTTGAAACATGAGGTATATGAAAGTGAAAGGGATCAAGTGCAAGTGTGAAAGATAGAAATATTGATTGATTGAATAAGACTATCGAACATTTAAATAATACACTTTGTGATGAATGCTATTATTTTGACCAGAAAACGCTCGAAGAATAACATTCTTCACGATGAATGTTATTCTTCGAACGTTTTCAAGTCAAAATAATATCATTTATTCCAAGTGTCTTTTTTAAATGTTCATATATTCACTTGATATTGACATTCATAACTAACTTTAAAATTTTTTTACTTCCATCTTCCCTCATAAAATTCACTTCTCTTGATTAGCCTCATACATATATAAACTATTTACATAATAGGGCCAATAGCCTTTAACTCTTCACATCTTATTGCCTGCACAAAACTTACCACAATACTTATCTACTTGGGTCCGTTTACTTTCTTTTCATTAATCTCCTATATGGATATATTCGACTGATATTTTTGTCTGAGTTTTTCTCAAATTACAAATCTAATTACTACGTACAGTTTATATACATACTTGAAGAAAATTAGGATCTTGGAAACAAAGCAAGATTTAATGTTGTCGGACAAAAATCGAAGTGAGTAATCAGACTTCATTGATGTAACTACAAATCGAAGTGAGTAATCTGACCTCATCGCTATAGTTACAAATCGAATACATATGTACAATTGTTGGGTTTTGTCAAATTACAATTGAATACACGGAAGTCTCATACACATCTAGAAATATGGATTCTAAACTGAATATTGACGAAGATGTGATTTTATGAAGTTTTGATTGAGGTAAAACTTGTAAGAGAAAAGAAGGCAGACAAAGGAGGGATAATTTGGTTGTATTTGTAGCTGGATGGATATATGTTCGCTCCCATCCATTTATCAATAACTAGTTATCGAACCCTCGCTTCGCGACGGATGACGTTTTTTGATAAATTCGATAGACAAAAGAATGAAAAAATAAGTAAAAAAAAAAAAAAAAATCAGAGTTTACAAAATTAAATATAATGAAAAATTGTTACTATTCATAATTTTACGTCTTAGTAATTCCACAGACAAAAAGGATGAAATTTTTTTTTTAAAAAAAGAGCACATAAGTAGTACTCCGTATTACTTTTTTTGTTTTTAAATTAAGATGAGAATTCACTTGTATAAGAGACTTTCATGGGAATTATTTTGAAGTTGAAATTAAAGCGAAGCCGATCAATAGCTTTGCTAAATGAACGGAACATTTTTGAATTCTCTCTCTCTCTCTCTCTCTCTCTCTCTCTCTCTCTCTCTCTCTCTCTCTCTCTCTCTCTCTCTCTCTCTCTCTCTCTCTCTCTCTCTCTCTTCATATCGCCATTTCATTTCACATTCTCCCCTATTATGACCCTCATACTTCTGATTTATTCCCCTCTACTATTTTTTTCGATGTTTTTTATCTTCAAAATCATATTTATTCAATTCAAACATTATATTGTATGTCTAATTATCTCCTCAAACATGTATATCAAACCTTCCATCTTAATTACTCATAATAGTGTCATTTATTAGTTTATATTTTTTATTTTATTTTGCACTGCTTAAAGTAGTTCGGTACAATGTTGAATGTTACAATGTTGAATATTACTACTAAATGACACTGCTTCGACAGTAGGAAACACAAGATGGAAAATCTACCTGAATACATTCAAGCAACCGATTTTCTAAACCACTTCTGCAACCCAACGCCGACCACTCTGAAATTCTCACTCATGGTTTGATGGCAAGGGATCTATTACCCAGATACAACATGTGGAACAAAATAATACATCACAACATCTATTGTAGAGGAGAAAATCATGCTAATGTTCATGCCACGCAAATTTTCATCATGCGGGCTGTCGAATTTGATCAGGTCATCAATGTAGCTTTTCTTATGGCTTCAAGAATGAATCGAAACTACCAGAGGACTTCCCTACGGTCTTCATCTCACCATGTTGTTCAATCATCTAAAGATCACTCATCATCTCTCTTTCGGCCCGTCTCATGAACCACTCAACCGACTCACTCTCATCAAAAGTGGTTATTCATCCCGAACATCTCGCAAGAGACGTGCAAGTTACGACAGTGACTCAGAAGATATCAACAAATACGATCCTAGTGAAGCATCATGAGTGAATGAGATCTCCTCTGAAAGTGAGGAAGAAAGCATGGAGAGAAGCTATGAAGATTTCGTGAACCTAAACCAAAGTGCAAAAGTGAACAAAATGTTTGAAAAGGAAGTGAAACTAATGAAGAAAGACTCCAAAATTCTGAAGGCCATCAAAAGCATGGCAAAGGCATTTTCTTGCAAGAGAGTTTAGAACGTTTAATTAAGATGTGTGATTTGCAAGACTTGTGAAGTCTTTGTCTTATTTAACTTTTGAACGTGTGTAATATGTGACTACTATGCTCTTAGGGGTGCTCAATTATCTATTTGAAATAAGTGATGGCTCTTTGTGGTAAAATCTAAAATGATAAAACAATTCAAACACAGACTGAACACGGTTGAGTCTACAGTCGACCGCAGGATGAACCGTGAACAGTCTGGAGCTCCTTGTCTTACTATTATAGACATTGATTTGACAACACCTTTTTTTTTTTTTTTTTTTTTTGGGAACAATAAAGTCTCAAATAAAAATAAAAGTACTGAGATGCAATCAATAAAAAGGCATCAAAGTTAGGTACTCTTCACCATTCTTATCCACAACTCTCTGTAAGAATCAATCATCAAAACAAGAAACCCATCACCATCTAACCCCAAGAATTGTGGTTCATTGTGGACGGAAAAGAAGTACTTACCCATCACATATCTACTTACTCACTTGAAAAGTTATCAAAAATCAAATGAGATGCCTTCCTCCATCTAAGAGGACCACTTTACACTCTTCATATCAAAGAATTCTACAATAACTTCCAATTCTCACAAATTGATGGAAAGTTATCATTTTCACTTTATGGAAAATGCCATTCTTTGACACTTGAGGAGTTTGGAAACATCATGGATGTTTAAAATGACGGACTAACATTCTTCCTTAATCCAAATTCCTTCAATGAATTTCCCGAATGGGTAAAGAGAGATAGTGTTCTTGAAATGCTATGTAATGGAACCATCAAAACCGATTCCATCAATGAGGATAGATCCTCTGTCGTCATCTCGCTCCAACGTATGATCTTTGGCAACAGATCATCACCTCAAACGTCTATGGAAAAGATGAACAACGTGGGAGACTCGATGCAAATGAAATTACTATCTTATGGTGTCTTTTGAACTCATTCAAAGTAAATGTTGCATTTTTATGGCATCAAGAATGCAACATGCAGCTCAAAATTAAATCCTCATATGTTCCTTCCGTATGGTCTTCATTTGACCAAACTCTTCACATATGTTGGAATGACATCTCCCTTTCACCATGCCACTCAAGCCTCCTCATACCCAATATGTAGAGCTTCAATCAAACAAATCCATGAACCTTCACTAGACAACCCTCCTAACTTTTCTTCTCTCTCAACTCAAGGACAAAATTGTGTAATTCATGGAAACGTACTAAAAATGGGTCAACGAATAACCAACCTTGAGGACATCATCAGGAAAAATCACTCCTCAAATCACCACTCTTGGATCCTTTTGCATGATTCTACTGTGTGCTTGTATTTAGGGTTTAAGTGTGTACTTCTTGTATTTCGTGTATGAATAAAATTTGTGTGTTTTTATGTGTTGTGGTTGCTATCTTTCCACCATGTACGATTCAAGGGGGAGCATTTGTCTTAGGTCGAGCTTAGTTCCAGGGGGATCTAACCTTTTTGCTTCGACAAAAGAGGGAGAAAGATGGATAAGTGATGTTAACACTTGCATGTATTTATAGATAAATGTCCACCATCACTTATGTGTTTGTCATCATCAAAAGGGGAGAGAATGTTGGGGGAGAATGTGGGTTAACATGGGATTATACTTAATGACTATACTAATCTTAACCCATAACGATAAGTGTTTTGATGATAAAATATGCACATAACTAAAGGTGATGGTAGACATCTTGACATAAATCATCAAGTTCACGAATCCACACTTGATCTAGCAAAAGACTAAAAACCAAAGAGACCCTAAAATGAGACACAGGGAACACGGCTGAACCACACTCGATCGCAGGTCAGACCGTGGAAACCTACACCCAGATTTGTGAATCAGGGATGCACGGTCGACTCCACGGCCGACCGTGGGTCGACCGCAGAAACCTTCTGTTCAGTTTTTGATCGAAAAATGTTTGACCACTTCCGGGCATCTATAATTTATAAAACCCATTCAAACATGCTTAGGATAGTTGCCTCCTTCATTCCTAAAGGAGTTTTGGTCACTAGAACACTAATCTTGGTTAATCACGCCTAATGACACCTTAATGACGATTAAGCCTAGATTAAGGATAACACATAAGTGTGAGGAAAACATGTACATCTAAAATGTATTTAGGCATTCTTAGGATGGTCACCAAGTCCCAACCAAGAATTGCTCTTTCTTGTACATGTTTTGGATATTAATGTATGCTTATACATTAATCTTGCAAATGCCACTTTGCAAGTAAAACTTACTTAGTCTTAGTTTAATGCTATGTTATCACTATATGCTTAATTCTAAGATTATTTTAATGATCTCTTGCTAGTCATTACATGAATATTTGTTAGTAGTACATGTGCCTTATATGACTAAGTGCTAAGTGCTAAATGATAAGTAGTAAGTTAATATGTATATGTATTAATCTTGTCTTGCTATTTGTTACTAGATGGAACTAGTATTTGGACTACTTCAATATATGCATGCGTTACTTGGATAAACATTAAAATTTCATAATCTAGTAAACTTAATAGACAATGAAACATTAAAACACATAGGTTTGCTTAAGTCTAAAATTAAGTTTATAAGTAAGTTTAAACTTGATTAAATTGATGTCTTGCAACATGTTTAATTGTTACCACATGCTTAATTTGTCAAGACATCATTAACACACTTAATTAATTACAAACAAGTTCAAATTTGAATACTAGCATGCTTTGTGATTAAAGTGGGTTTGTGTCATCAATGACATGTTGACCAACCAATAAAGATTTAGCAAATGTGTTAATTGCAAATAAAGGATTATGACAAAACTGGGATTGTCAAATGATTATCATGTCTTGTATCCAAGAATGTTAGACTTTCCACTTTAGACATGATAAGTCACTATCAAAGAAATCCATCCAAGGTAAATGGACATTTAATGCATATAGTACTTGTATAGGATGTTGGTTATCTTTTGCCGGTGTTAAATGAAGTAAGTGTCCAAAGAGTGATGTACAAAACTGATTCAAACGGATATACAACGGATATATGTAACGACCCTGGTTTTTCCAACTTTTATTAATAATATTTATTATTAATACTTGCACTTTAATGAATGTATTTTATTACATTTACTTGTTACCGTATTCGACTTTACATGTCCCGACTTGTCTTTGTGACACACGAACTTTTCACGAATAATATTTTGGATATTATTTGCATTCATGATTAATTATTATTAGTCATTTTTAATTAACTAAGGTTACTAGTTAATTACTTGGGCTTTATTGGATTAATTGTTACATACTTGGACTTGGGCTTTTGTTATTTGATATGGACTTGGAAGTCCACCCTACTTTCTTAATGGACTAGTTAGCCCAATATTAAGCTAATGAATTATTAAGAGTAAGATCAAGGATTAATTAATCATGAGGAATCTAGTTACTTGCACATTTAAACCATTTTCCCATACCCTTTAGCTTTATTACCATTCCAAGCATTCACCATCTCCCC
Organism: Rutidosis leptorrhynchoides; assembly: GCF_046630445.1. NCBI lineage: Eukaryota > Viridiplantae > Streptophyta > Magnoliopsida > Asterales > Asteraceae > Rutidosis > Rutidosis leptorrhynchoides. Next base: position 631,417,972 of record NC_092335.1, read on the forward strand.
ATGTTAGAAAGTTGGAGTTTGACCTTGCCCCATTTGGCCTCTTGAAACCGTTGGTTATGATGGATGAGAAAGAGAGTTCCATTTCAAATTTCCTTATTACTCATTCACTAGTTTTCATTAATTTCACACACACACACACAAAATACTTCCACTTTTCTCTCAAGTATTCTCTCAAATTGTGAGTTCTTTCAAGACTTTTCTTCTTCCTTTTTCTTGTCCAAAACCGAAACTAAACATGAACATCATCATCATTTCTTCTTGTTTAATTACTTGTTGTTGTTTATTGTTGTTAAGGATCAAGTTCTTTAACTTGTATCTTCATGTATCTTGGTTACTTTCATTTTTTTTTTGTAAAGAACCAAGAACAAGAACCTAAACTTTCTAGTTTATGGTTCTACACTTAAATGTTTTCAAGATTTAAAGTTCATAAGTTTCATATTCATACTTGTGTTCATGTTTGTAGACTTAAATCCTAAGATTCAAACTTTGATTTGAATCTTCCTAAGTATGAAACAAAACATGAACATAATACTTGTACTTTAGTTTATTTTCTTTCTTTTGTAAGTACTTTAAAGTTTGTGATGTTGTTATTTTGGTCAAGTGTTACTAGTTAATCTTGATCTCATTTTTCTTGAACCAAAGTTAACTTTGTAAGTTCAAGAACATGGAAGTATAACTTTTTAGTTATAACTTCATATACTTGTGTTGGATCTAAGTTTCTATAGCTTATGGTCTTCCAATTTTGTTGTAAATAAGAGCTTACAAGCTTACATACATTTTTCAAGTTGAAAATCTAAGTTTCATAACTTATGGTTTCATTAAAGTGTAGGTCCAAGTTTTGTAACTTAGGATCTAACTTAAGAACACTAGATCTAGACTTTCTAGTCTAGGATCTTTAAGATCTAGCTAAGATCTAAGTTCTACAACTTAAGATCTTGATTATTTAGTTTACTTTCAAGTTTGTAGCTTAATATTACTTTTGTAACTCATGTATGTGTCGGATCTAAGATCTTGATGTAACTTTGGTTCATCAAACTATATACAACTCTTAAGTGAGTTGAGCAACTTATCTTAGACTTACACTAGTGTTATGATGGTCAAACATTGGTTAAGATAATGCAAACCCATCAACGAGTTGTACACTTGAAGCTATACGCATCAAGGATGAGAACCGTGATGAGCATAAAGCACCAAGAACCCACCGGAACAACTTTCTTACTGTTTTATGGAACTGATCAGACTACCTGGGCTACTGTAAAGTTGATTTTCAGTTAGTTCGGTTCGAGTATATGATTTTCCGTTTAGACCTTGTCTTTATCCGAGTTACGGTTTAGGATCTATGGCCCCCCGAAAGTCACTACACCCTATTAACGTTGTGCTGAAATTTCTGACCTACTCGCACTTAAACCGTCGCCACGGTCAAACGAAGACGAGTTTGGTTCTGGAAATTGGTCAGCCTCTAGGGGACTCATATACGGAACCATGGCCACTGGTCTCACCTCATTTCAGTTTTTATAGAAGTCGTGGCGACTGAACGAAGTCAGCCTTTATTTTAAACCCTAGTCTTGACTTGAAACTTACTTTACACTTTTTGTTTAATGATGAATGATGATGGTACTTAAGACCTAATTTACATACTTTTAAACCTTGGGGAACAATTTACTGACTTATTAACTTTTGACTTAAGTTGAGGACCTTTCGGACCAACCACTTGCTTTGTAACGACCCGCACTTTTTCGATCGTTCTATACTTATAAGATTAATATTTACATAAATTAAACCTTACCAACATGATAAGAAATCCAAATTGTCGAGACTTATGTTTTTCGAAAAGAGTTTTACACAACGTTTGACCGTCTAGTTTGACCGATGATATCACGAACTATACAATATATGATAATTATACGTTTGTGTATATATATATGTATATATACATATTTAACATGATTAATGAATGTTTTAATACCTCATTTTATATTAATAACAATAAGTTACAAGTATATTTTGAAACTACTAACTTAAGTTTTCAAAACGATAACTATACGTAACGTTATTTGACATAAATACTTAAGACTTATAATGTTTATACATATATCGTATAAGTAATGTATTTAACCACTTTTAAGAACTTAAATACATAAAATCATATAAGTGTATTCACAAAAGATAGCTATATTTGAATCCTCATTCCATTTTTCACAAAATTTCTATACGTATACCTAGAGTATTTGTACTCGTATCATACCAAGCTTCTATACGTATTTACTAATAGTAAATACACATCAAATCACCACCTAACCCACCCTTGTTACTGCCCTTAGAGCAAGGTAATTGGAATTTGGATGCATGCATGAATTATTATACAAAAATACAACAAAACTTTTGTTCTTGTCTCCCCATTCCCACGTTTTTAAGGAGGTCACAAGGATCATCATTTTGCTTCATTTAAACATCCATTCTCTAGCTAAAAACACACACTCTTTCTTACTCTCTAAACTCCATAACAATCCAGCAAAGTTCCATAAAGATCTAGCTTCAAAAACCATACTAAAACACCATAAGAAAACCATACAAAAACACTTCAAGAAAACCTTCCAAGAACACCAACTTACTTCCAATCTTTCATCCACTTCTATCACCCTTTTGATTCTAGCTTCTTACTCCTCTTTTACAGCAAACTTATCCAAGGAACTTGAGGTAGAATCTATGTTCATAATCTTATTCAATTCATATATATATAGCTATCTTATTTTGTGGTACAAAAGTTTAACAACAAGAACATAGTTTGAATGTTTTCAAACTTGTTTGCAAACTAAATAGATCCTTCTAACTTAACTTTTAAAATACTTCAAGACATGTAACATAACTTATTTATATGTTAATTTAACAAGGTAAAATTTGGTTTTTCAAAGTATAAGTATTTTTGGAAAAATGGTCATTAAATGATTTTGTTGTAACAAAAATGTTTAACTTCTTATGTTTCACTAAACTTTCACCTATGCCGTATGATTTTGAATACAAACCAAGGTATTTACAGTTCATAGTCTTAAAGAAGAACTCGATCCAAGGAGATGGCAAGTTGAATCAACGAAAACGGAGTTGTAACGAAGAAACTATGACCGAAACAAAATTGGTTATCCAAGACTTAATTGACTTCGGGATTCATTGGAAAAATTTACATAAAATCACATCTTTATAAGATAACATGATATTTTATATATATGTACTTATAATTCAATTTTATATGGTTCAGGATCACCCGTAAACAACACGAGAAGATTAATCATAAGATCCCATGATTGTACGCAACACGTCATTTGACAACACCGGTACTTTATGTACGCAACACGTCATTTGACAACACCGGTACCATGGGTCAAGATTAATCTCGACCAATACATATACGATGGGGTTTTGTTTATTTCGTTGGGGGTTTTATTTATTTCATTGCGGGTATATTAAACATCTAAAAATGAACCATTAAAATTGAATTACTAACAACGAACTGCTAACTACGGACTAAGGAATTATTCTAAGTATTAAAAGTATAACAAGTATATATATATATAACGTTTGTTTTAAAATGAAAACATATTGATATATTATATATGGATAGGTTCGTGATATCAACCGGAAGACCGAGTCAAATTATATATATCATCAAGACAAGAGTGAGTATATAGTCTCACTTTTAAACTCTAAATATTTCGGGATGAGAATACATGTATTTTATGTTTTACGTTATGGACACAAGTAACTGAAAAATATATTCTACGTTGAGTTGTACCACTGGCATACTTCCCTGTAGCTTGGTAACTAATATTTACAGCGGTATTGTGAACGCGAATCCTGTTGATAGATCTATCGGGCCTGACAACCCCAACCGGACTGGACGACCAGTATTCAACGGTTGCACAGTACTTCGTTTTGTGACTACACTTGGTACGGTGTAGTAAGATTTCATATTAAAGGGAATATGCGACGTGAAAATGTTAAGTATGGTTACCAAGTGCTCAACCACTTAGAATACTTTTATTAAACTGTTTATATACGAAATCTTGTGGTCTATATATATATATTGCTGCCGGCATTAAACCTATATCTCACCAACTTTATGTTGACCTTTTAAAACATGTCTATTCTCAGGTGATTTCTAAAGCTTCCGCTGCATCATGTTGGATCTAACCAGGATCTTGCGTACGCATGTTTGTGTCAAAAATAAAACTGCATATCCGAGATGTTGTATTGTAAAATATGCTAGAAACCGTGTTGTTGTCATCATTTGTAAAGTTTGTAAGTCGAAGATTATCGCTAAACGTTAATCTTCTTTTTATTGTCTTAAGCTTGTAACAAAAATAATGGTTGTGGTTTGTAATGTATAATATATGCAGTTTTTCTTTTAAAAATGTCTCATATAGAGGTCAATACCTCGCAATGAAATCATACGTTATCTAACGCGTTCTTATGGTTAAGGACGGGTTATGACATGTGGTATCAGAGCGTTGGTCTTAGCGAACCAGGTTTGCATTAGTGTGTCTAACCGAGAAGTCGTTAGGATACATTAGTAAAGTCTGGACTTTGACCGGGTCTGATTTTAAAAACCATTGCTTATCACTGTTGGTTAAAAATTTATATGTAAATATTATGTAAGTACTAATGGGTTAGTTGTTATGTGTTAGATGTCGGGCTCGAAACTTATTATCACATTCAGCGACTCCGAATCAGAACCTTCAGATTGTGTTTCAGTCATTAACATATCCGATGACGAAAGTGGTATTTTTGGGGAAGACTCACAATTTCCGGATGAACCAACTATAGAAATATCGGAAAGTGAACCCGAGGAGGAAAGTGAACCCGAGGAGGAAAGTGAACCCGAAGAGGAAAGTGAACCCGAGGAAATTACGAAAGAAAAATACGATCAAGGAAAGAAACGAAAAGCTAGTGAATTAGAAAATCCAAATCCCGAGTTTAATGAGAATGAAGTGGCACCAATTCCACTAAACACTACCACCCCTATCCCCGCTATTCCTATTAGTGCTATCCCGGCGTCTAGTTCTTCGGCTCCTCAGCCAAAACATAGGGAGACAGCTAGGATTCGCGTTGGGGGATTCCCTGGACATAAATGTTTTGGGAAATAGACCAAACAATGCTCTGCCGAATTAAACCATGGAATCATATAATGTTTTGTATAATATTATTAGTGTGGTTTGCTTCATGTTTGATGTAAGATAAGCATATGTAAAATAAGTGAAGTATGAAATGCAATAATTTTCCATGGTTAAGTATTATTTAGATTGTAGTAATTGGTTCTGTACTAAGCTATATAGTATGAACACTAACGGGTAGGTACTACCCTAGATATAATTATAAAATGCTAATAAGAAGAAAAGGCTTTTATAATAATACCTGGTTCATATTATTAACAAGCTATAATGTACTATAAATACACACTACATCTATAATAATCCATGTGAATAATTATTTTCTTTCATTAGGAAATGGCGCGATTGAATCGAATGACGGAACAAGAAGTCGAGGACTTCATCAACCAGCGAGTGAACGATAGAATGCTATGGGTCGAAGCTGCAAGAGCTGCTGCAGTTAATCCAAATCCTCGTGTAGGATGCTCCTACAAGACGTTTCAAGCTTGCAAGCCCTCATCATTCAGTGGAACGGAAGGACCGATCGGTTTAACCCGATGGATAGAAAAGATGGAGACGGTGTTTAAAATCAGTGGTTGTGATGAAAAAGACATGACCAAGTTTGCATCGTGCACTTTACAAGATAGTGCACTCACATGGTGGAAGAATTATGTGAAGGCGGTAGGAGGAGATGTAGCTTATGATACTCCATGGGAAGAATTCAAAGCAATGATAATCACCGAGTATTGTCCAAGGAATGAGGTTATTAAGTTAGAAGATGAGTTACGAAGTTTGAAGGTGGTTGGTACTGAAATCACCAACTACAATCAGCGATTCATGGAATTGGTTTTACTATGTCCTGAATTGGTTCCAACCGAAGCACGGAAGATTGAAATGTACAAAGGTGGTTTGCCCAAAAAGGTCAAGGCAAACGTTACGGCGTCGAAACCTAAGACAATTCATGAAGCTATAACCATGGCGAACGAGTTAATGGATCAGGTCATTCTGGATAAGAAAGCATTCACTACTGAGGTGAAGGTATCGAGTAACAAAAGGAAGTGGAACGGAAATTATGATCGAGGTTACCAACAGCAATCTTTTAAGAAACCAGAAACCCCGAAAGGTGCGGGTAGCGGTTCAGGCTTTGGTTACAAAGGACAAAGTCCTTTATGCAACCGTTGTCACAAACATCACTTTGGTTACTGTAGTGTGTTGTGCACCAAATGCAATCGACAGGGACATCTTGCTGAAGATTGTAAGGCTCTCGTTACAAATGCAAATGGTAACAAGACTCCTGCCACCAACGCAAATAGAACTGCTTTGGCTAACATTACTTGTTTTGGGTGTGGAAAACAAGGTCATTATAAGAGCCAGTGCCCGAATCAGAATGGCGGACCTGCACGTGGAAGAGCGTTTGTTATTAATGCTAGAGAGGCACGAGAAGACCCGGAGCTTGTTACGGGTACGTTTACCATTAATAACTTATCAGCATCTATTTTATTTGATACTGGCGCCGATAGAAGTTATGTGTGTAAAAATTTTTACACTAAATTGAATTGTTCATCATTACCTCTAGATGCTAAGTACTTGATTGAGTTAGCTAATGGTAAACTAATTAAAGCCGATAAAATTTGTCGTGGTTGTGAAATAAATCTAGCCGGAGAAACGTTTAAAATCGACTTAATACCCGTAGAATTAGGAGGTTTTGATGTAATAGTCGGCATGGACTGGATGTCCAAAATAGGAGCGGAAGTTGTTTGTGCCAAGAAGGCAATTCGTATTCCTGGTAAGGATAAAATACCGGTGATGATTTATGGAGAGAAGGGTAATTCAAAGCTAAAACTCATTAGCTGTTTGAAAGCCAAGAAGTGTTTAGAAAAGGGATGTTACGCTATTTTAGCACATGTTAATAAAGTTGAAAAGAAAGAAAAGTGCATCAACGACGTGCCTGTGGCAAGAGATTTTCCTGAAGTTTTTCCGGAAGAATTGCCGGGATTACCTCCATTTAGATCGGTAGAATTTCAAATAGATTTAGTACCAGGAGCTGCACCAGTGGCTCGTGCTCCATATAGACTTGCACCGTCCGAGTTAAAAGAACTTCAAAGTCAGTTAAAAGAATTACTGGACCGTGGATTCATACGACCGAGTACTTCACCGTGGGGAGCTCCAATTTTATTCGTCAAGAAGAAAGACGGATCTTTCCGAATGTGTATAGATTATCGTGAATTAAATAAGTTAACTATCAAGAATCGGTATCCACTACCGAGAATTGATGACTTATTTGATCAATTGCAAGGATCATGTGTTTATTCAAAAATCGACTTAAGATCGGGCTATCATCAACTACGCGTCAAAGAAGAGGACATTCCGAAAACTGCTTTTCGGACACGTTATGGTCATTACGAATTTTTGGTCATGCCGTTTGGATTGACAAATGCGCCAGCTGTATTCATGGACCTCATGAATCGAGTTTGTAGTCCGTATTTAGATAAGTTTGTTATCGTTTTCATTGATGATATTCTTATCTATTCCAAGAGTGAGCAAGAGCATGAAGAGCATTTAAGGTTAATATTGGAGTTGTTAAGAAAAGAACAGCTATATGCTAAATTTTCTAAGTGTGCTTTTTGGTTGAAAGAAGTGCAATTTCTTGGTCACGTTGTTAATAGCGAAGGAATTCAGGTTGATCCAGCAAAAACTGAAGCTATTGAAAAATGGGAGACTCCTAAGACACCAACGCAGATACGCCAATTTTTGGGTTTAGCCGGTTATTATAGAAGGTTTATTCAAGATTTTTCCCGAATAGCTAAGCCGTTGACAGCGTTAACGCAAAAAGGGAAGAAATACGAATGGACCTCGGAGCAGGAGAACGCATTTCAATTACTGAAGAAGAAGTTAACTACGGCGCCTATTTTATCGTTACCTGAAGGGAATGATGATTTTGAAATATATTGTGACGCTTCGCGACAAGGTTTTGGTTGTGTTCTTATGCAACGAAAGAAAGTTATTGCATACGCATCCCGACAATTGAAAATTCACGAGCGGAATTATACGACGCATGATCTAGAATTGGGAGCAGTTGTGTTTGCATTAAAGATGTGGAGACACTACTTGTATGGGGTTAAATTCACTGTGTTTACTGATCATAAAAGCCTTCAACATATTTTTGATCAGAAACAATTGAACATGAGGCAACGTAGGTGGGTCGAGTTAATAAACGCCTATGATTGTGAAATTCGTTATCATCCCGGAAAGGCGAACGTGGTGGCCGATGCTTTAAGCAGAAAGGAACGAGAACCAATTCGAGTTCGAGCAATGAATATAAAAATTCGCATGAATCTCAACTCACAAATCAAAGAAGTTCAACAAGAAGCACTCAATAAAGAAAACATAAAGAATGAAATAATGAAGAAGTATGAGAAGCAACTCGTTATACGGGAAGACGGAATTAGATATTTTGCAAATCGTATTTGGGTACCGAAGTTGGGTGGATTAAGGAAGTTGATATTGAACGAGGCACATAAGACAAGATACTCGATACATCCTGGAGTTGGAAAGATGTATCAAGATCTTAAGACACGTTATTGGTGGCCTAACTTAAAGACCGACGTTGCAACATATGTTGGGGAATGTTTGACTTGTTCCAAAGTCAAAGCAGAACATCAAAAGCCGTCAGGATTACTTCAACAACCAGAAATCCCAGAATGGAAATGGGATGGTATTACCATGGATTTCATCACGAAGTTACCAAAGACTGCCTGGGGATACGACACCATTTGGGTGATTGTTGATCGTCTCACCAAGTCTGCACATTTCTTGCCTATGAAGGAAACGGATAGAATGGAGAAACTATTACGATTGTATATAAAGGAAATTGTTTCAAGGCATGGAATACCTATTTCCATTATATCTGATCGTGATAGTAGATTTACCTCAAAGTTCTGGCAATCACTACAGGAGGCCCTAGGAACTCGTTTGGATATGAGCACCGCATATCATCCGCAAACCGACGGGCAGAGTGAAAGAACAATTCAGACTCTTGAAGACATGCTCAGGGCATGTGTGATCGATTTTGGAAACGGATGGGATAAATATTTACCATTAGCAGAATTCTCGTATAATAATAGTTATCATGCGAGCATTAAAGCTGCGCCATTCGAAGCATTGTACGGAAGGAAGTGTAGATCTCCTATCTGTTGGAATGAAGTAGGAGATCGACAATTAACTGGTCCCGAGATCATACATGAAACTACTGAAAAGATAGTACAAATCAAGGAGAGATTGAAAACAGCCCGTAGTCGCCAAAAGAGCTACGCCGATGTCCGAAGGAAACCATTAGAGTTTCAGATCGGTGACATGGTTATGCTAAAGGTGTCACCATGGAAAGGTGTAATACGTTTCGGTAAAAGAGGTAAACTGAACCCAAGATATGTAGGCCCGTTCAAGATCATCGAACGCATTGGACCGGTAGCTTATCGACTCGAGTTACCGCAACAACTCGCCGGAGTACATAATACATTTCACGTCTCGAACCTTAAGAAGTGTCTTGCAAAGGAAGACCTCACCATTCCTCTTGAAGAAATCCATGTCGACGAGAAACTACAATTCGTCGAAGAACCAATCGAAATCATGGACCGTGAAGTTAAACAGCTCAAGCAGAGCAACATACCGATCGTTAAGGTTCGTTGGAATGCTCGAAAAGGTCCCGAGTTTACGTGGGAACGGGAGGATCAGATGAAACAAAAGTATCCACACTTGTTTCTCGATGACGCAAAATAGGTACAATTTTAAAATTTCGGGACGAAATTTATTTAACGGGGAGGTAATGTAACGACCCGCACTTTTTCGATCGTTCTATACTTATAAGATTAATATTTACATAAATTAAACCTTACCAACATGATAAGAAATCCAAATTGTCGAGACTTATGTTTTTCGAAAAGAGTTTTACACAACGTTTGACCGTCTAGTTTGACCGATGATATCACGAACTATACAATATATGATAATTATACGTTTGTGTATATATATATATGTATATATACATATTTAACATGATTAATGAATGTTTTAATACCTCATTTTATATTAATAACAATAAGTTACAAGTATATTTTGAAACTACTAACTTAAGTTTTCAAAACGATAACTATACGTAACGTTATTTGACATAAATACTTAAGACTTATAATGTTTATACATATATCGTATAAGTAATGTATTTAATCACTTTTAAGAACTTAAATACATAAAATCATATAAGTGTATTCACAAAAGATAGCTATATTTGAATCCTCATTCCATTTTTCACAAAATTTCTATACGTATACCTAGAGTATTTGTACTCGTATCATACCAAGCTTCTATACGTATTTACTAATAGTAAATACACATCAAATCACCACCTAACCCACCCTTGTTACTGCCCTTAGAGCAAGGTAATTGGAATTTGGATGCATGCATGAATTATTATACAAAAATACAACAAAACTTTTGTTCTTGTCTCCCCATTCCCACGTTTTTAAGGAGGTCACAAGGATCATCATTTTGCTTCATTTAAACATCCATTCTCTAGCTAAAAACACACACTCTTTCTTACTCTCTAAACTCCATAACAATCCAGCAAAGTTCCATAAAGATCTAGCTTCAAAAACCATACTAAAACACCATAAGAAAACCATACAAAAACACTTCAAGAAAACCTTCCAAGAACACCAACTTACTTCCAATCTTTCATCCACTTCTATCACCCTTTTGATTCTAGCTTCTTACTCCTCTTTTACAGCAAACTTATCCAAGGAACTTGAGGTAGAATCTATGTTCATAATCTTATTCAATTCATATATATATAGCTATCTTATTTTGTGGTACAAAAGTTTAACAACAAGAACATAGTTTGAATGTTTTCAAACTTGTTTGCAAACTAAATAGATCCTTCTAACTTAACTTTTAAAATACTTCAAGACATGTAACATAACTTATTTATATGTTAATTTAACAAGGTAAAATTTGGTTTTTCAAAGTATAAGTATTTTTGGAAAAATGGTCATTAAATGATTTTGTTGTAACAAAAATGTTTAACTTCTTATGTTTCACTAAACTTTCACCTATGCCGTATGATTTTGAATACAAACCAAGGTATTTACAGTTCATAGTCTTAAAGAAGAACTCGATCCAAGGAGATGGCAAGTTGAATCAACGAAAACGGAGTTGTAACGAAGAAACTATGACCGAAACAAAATTGGTTATCCAAGACTTAATTGACTTCGGGATTCATTGGAAAAATTTACATAAAATCACATCTTTATAAGATAACATGATATTTTATATATATGTACTTATAATTCAATTTTATATGGTTCAGGATCACCCGTAAACAACACGAGAAGATTAATCATAAGATCCCATGATTGTACGCAACACGTCATTTGACAACACCGGTACTTTATGTACGCAACACGTCATTTGACAACACCGGTACCATGGGTCAAGATTAATCTCGACCAATACATATACGATGGGGTTTTGTTTATTTCGTTGGGGGTTTTATTTATTTCATTGCGGGTATATTAAACATCTAAAAATGAACCATTAAAATTGAATTACTAACAACGAACTGCTAACTACGGACTAAGGAATTATTCTAAGTATTAAAAGTATAACAAGTATATATATATATAACGTTTGTTTTAAAATGAAAACATATTGATATATTATATATGGATAGGTTCGTGATATCAACCGGAAGACCGAGTCAAATTATATATATCATCAAGACAAGAGTGAGTATATAGTCTCACTTTTAAACTCTAAATATTTCGGGATGAGAATACATGTATTTTATGTTTTACGTTATGGACACAAGTAACTGAAAAATATATTCTACGTTGAGTTGTACCACTGGCATACTTCCCTGTAGCTTGGTAACTAATATTTACAGCGGTATTGTGAACGCGAATCCTGTTGATAGATCTATCGGGCCTGACAACCCCAACCGGACTGGACGACCAGTATTCAACGGTTGCACAGTACTTCGTTTTGTGACTACACTTGGTACGGTGTAGTAAGATTTCATATTAAAGGGAATATGCGACGTGAAAATGTTAAGTATGGTTACCAAGTGCTCAACCACTTAGAATACTTTTATTAAACTGTTTATATACGAAATCTTGTGGTCTATATATATATATATTGCTGCCGGCATTAAACCTATATCTCACCAACTTTATGTTGACCTTTTAAAACATGTCTATTCTCAGGTGATTTCTAAAGCTTCCGCTGCATCATGTTGGATCTAACCAGGATCTTGCGTACGCATGTTTGTGTCAAAAATAAAACTGCATATCCGAGATGTTGTATTGTAAAATATGCTAGAAACCGTGTTGTTGTCATCATTTGTAAAGTTTGTAAGTCGAAGATTATCGCTAAACGTTAATCTTCTTTTTATTGTCTTAAGCTTGTAACAAAAATAATGGTTGTGGTTTGTAATGTATAATATATGCAGTTTTTCTTTTAAAAATGTCTCATATAGAGGTCAATACCTCGCAATGAAATCATACGTTATCTAACGCGTTCTTATGGTTAAGGACGGGTTATGACATGCTTACTATTCCCGCGTATCGACTTTTACTACTTTTCACTGTGAGTTATAGCATCCCTTTTTACTTTAACTATTTTGGGAACTGAGAATACATGCGCATTTTACGTTTTACATACTAGGTACGAGTACTTAAACTTTATATATGTGTGGGTTATACAACGGCATAAACTTTCCCCTTAGCTCGGTAACGTTTAGTCATTGGTCTTTGAACCGGTGAACGCGAATCTTAGATATGGATCCATAGGGTTTGACATCCCCACTCGGGCTAGTAGCGCTAGCATTTAACGGGTGTTTAATACTTCGTAAACATACGCACTCGCCAAGTGTACTTTTAGGGGGTTATAAACGTTAAGTTAGTTACCAAGTGCCCACGGTTGAACATATACTTTACATACTGTTTTGAAACGCTCTTTGTAGCACTGAAATCTCGTGGCCTACCTTACATTACTGTTATACTTAATCTATAGCTCACCAACCTTCGTGTTGACGTTTTTAAGCATGTTTTTCTCAGGTGCTTAAGGTTTGCTTGCTTCCGCTGTACTAGTCACGCCTTGTAGACTTCCGCTGTGCTTACTAGAGATGTCACCGCATGAAACATTTTATCTTGCATTCAAACTTTATTACTTTTGAACAATGATTTGTAACGACCATTGGGTCACGTATTATTATTACTTGCTTCCATTCATAGAAGCATACTTTTGGTTGTAAAACATTTGATGTTGGTTAAGACATCACCTTTTCGTATGAATGCAAACTTCTTTTGAAACAACATATAGTGTTTGACCTTGTAATGATCCTGTTGTTGATGGTCCATACATGTTGATTTAGTACGGGGCGTCACATTTGGTATCAGAGCATTGGTTGTAGAGAATTAGGTTGCATTAGTGAGTCTAGACCGGATCGAGTAGGATTCACTAATAGGACTTATCTACAACTTGCTAGTTTACCTGTTTCTGCGGAACTTGCTGCATGTTGCTGCTTACTTTTACTGCTATATGCCGTATGCTACTACATGATTTCACTACTGCATGCTACTATCTGCTTTCGATTGCATGATACTTGTCGTTATTACCATGCTACTTACTGCTATTGATGATCTAGACTGTCGTAGTTACTTTGCCTAATACGTGCTTGCTTTATGACTTACTGACATGAAAAAAGTTATTTTTTCTTGTTCAGATGTCGGATATTCCACCTGTCATCATTTTGGAGAGCAGTTCAGACTCGTCCGCCACCTCGCCTGCCATTGTTGCCGATTCTCATATCCAGTCGTCGACACCCTCCAGTGACTCAGGCGCTTCGTCCTCCGGAGCTAGTAGCCATGCACCCGGCCCAGTGATCACCTTTGACGGAGCCGAGGACCTACAGGAGATTCCAGCTCCACTTGCCAAGGACCCTCGGAGCCACAGCACCATTCCGGTGGTGCTGTGATTCCCGCGAAACTTGGGGAAAGTCCGGTCCGTAATGAGCATAACCATTGGTGCCGACGCCTTCCTGATGGACGTTTAGTGCCGATCCCGCCTTTCAGATACCGACTGATGATGGCCGCCCGAGGAGAGCCACCCGTGCAGCCACCCCCAGATGATTCCGACGACTCATCCTCTGATGACTCCAGTGACGAGGATTCCGATGAGGATCCCGAGGAAGCACCCGTGCAGCCACCCTCTACCCCGCCGAAGAAGCGGTATCGTTTCGACGGTACTGTGATTCCTGGGTTAACGGAGGGATATCATCCATTAACGCACATGGACTGAGGACTAGAGTTACCGCCCGTAAGCGGCTTGTGCCGTATTCGGCTGATCCCTTCTTCCGTAAGCCTTACCGTTATGCAGCAGCTACTTCTGGTGCCGGACCGTCTTCACCACCAGCTCCACCAGCACCACCTGCATCTTTGATGTTTCGCGAGGTGTATATAAAATACTATTAATATTTACAAGAAAATACTATTAAATACGATACAATTTTACACAAGATATTTATTTATTTAGAGAATGGATATACTTAAACCTTGCTACAACACTTATAGGCAGTGTACCTAATCGTACAGTAGTGTAGTTTTTAGTAAGTCCGGTTCGTTCCACAGGGAAATCTTTAAACAAAGCTTAACGCTATATTAGTTTACTTTTATAAAAATACAAATATATATATATAAGTAATATTATTATTATAAAGGGGGGTTTTTACCGTTTTATGACCGGTTTGTCGATTTTAAAACTTTAGTCGCAGTTAAAACCAAATGTAAAATAATAATTAAATACAAGACTTAATTTAAAGCGTAAAGTAAATAACGATAATGAAATTGTGAATAATAAAAGTGCGATAAAATAAACTTACGATAATTAAAAAGTACGATAATTAAAAGTGCAATTAAATACAATAACAATAAAAATGCGATAATTAGAAGTGCAATTAAATATAAATTAAAGGAAATTAAATATGAAATAAAAGAATTATGCTTATTTAAACTTCCGTAATCATGATGTTTGACGTGTTGATTTTAGTTTTATGCCCATGGGTTAATTGTCCTTTGTCCTGGATTATTTAATATGTCCGTCTGGTTTTTGTCCATAACAGTCCATCAGTCATAAATATAAAGTGCGAGTATCCTCGTCAAGTTATCCTTATACCCGAAGTTAAATATTCCAACTAATTGGGGACTTAAACTATAACAAGATTTTAATACTTTGTTTAATAATTACACCAGGATGTCGACTGAGTGTAACCCAAGGTTTTAATATTTTGTTATCAATTATACCAAGTGTCCTTGTACATAATTTCACCTCTGTTTTAATTATTCTAGTGGCTATTAATCCATTCCCGTGTCCGGTTAAATGAACGATTATTCGTACATATAAATACCCCGCCTATCGTGTCCGATCGAGTGTATATGGTAATTTATAGGGACGCCCAATTGTAAATCTTTATATTAACATTAACAAACTATCATTTAGTTAAACAAATATAAAGCCCATTAATAGCCCATAGTCTAATTTCCACAAGTGTCGTTCTTTTGTCCAAACCCCAATTATGGTACAAAGCCCAATTACCCAATTTTAGTAATTAGCCCAACATCATGATTACTTCGGATTAAATAAGCATAATAATAACTTAGCTACGAGACATTAAATTAAAAAGGTTGAACATAACTTACAATGATTAAAAATAGCGTAGCGTTACACGGACATAATTTCGACTTACACCCTTACAATATTCTCTAACATACCCTTATTATTAGGATTAAAATTAAAATTAAAATTAAAATATAAATATAAATATAAATATTTACGTATTATGAGAGAAGAAGAAAAAGGATGATAAAAATGATCAGAATTCGGTTGGCTTTATAGGGATTTGAGTTCAGGTATACTCCGCGACTCGCGGCATTTTTTGCCTTCAAACTCCGCGAGTCGCGGAGTTTGAAATTACAGCTCACAAACTTTGGAGTCTTTCTTGCCGACGATTTTTATTATTTATATAATATATAAATAATTATAAGAATTATTTAAATATTATATTATATTTATGTGCATAGTTGACTTGTAATTTTTAGTCCGTTGCGTCGAGCGTTGAGAGTTGACTCTGGTCCCGGTTCCGGATTTTCGAACGTCCTTGCGTACAATTTAATATCTTGTACTTTGCGTTTTGAATCTTGTACTCTTGTAATTTCGAGACGTTTCTTATCAATAATTGGAACCTCTTTGATTGTATTTTGTACTTTTGAGCTTTTTGGTCGTTTGCGTCTTCAATTCGTCGAATCTGTCTTTTGTCTTCACCTTTTATTATTTAAACGAATATCACTTGTAAATAGAACAATTGCAACTAAAAGCTTGTCTTTCTTGAGGAATAATGCTATGAAATATATGTTCGTTTTTAGCATTATCAATCATCAGCACCACCTGCTCCACCAGCCTCTCCCTCTGTCGAGGAGCTGACGAGGGAGGTGGATATCCTCCGTGCTCGGGTAACTGAGCTCGAGGACCAGGTGTCCCACATGATGGACATCCTTTACCCACCTTCACCATAGGGCTTTTGTATTAGATTTCTTTATGTAATCTCGTCTGTAATTTCATGTTTTACTTATGTATTGTACGAACCTATGCGGATGTATGCAACTTATTATTAATGAATGGAACTTTGTGTTGTTTAATCCTTGCACAGTGTTCTATTTACGTTACTGTATGATGATTTTGTGGTATCCGAATCTATTTGCGTTACTTAATTAGCATGTGTTGTGTTGGATTCCATGCTAGATACCATATACTGTATTATTATTATTTGAATACTGGATTTTGACTTGAGTCAAAAATTTTGTTTAGAACATCAATGGCCAACGGAAGATCAACACCCACCGCAGCCCAAATCGAGGAAATGATCAATGAACGAGTCGCCGCAGCTTTAGCGGAAATGAACCCCCAAGCTCCACCGCCACCGGTTATCCAGCCCATTCGTAATGGGTGCACATACAAAGAGTTTCAAAGTTGTAAGCCCCATAACTTTAGTGGAATTGAGGGGCCAGTTGGTCTCACTAGGTGGTTTGAGAAATTAGAATCTGTGTTTCGAGTTAGTAACTGCTCAGAGGCGAACAAAACCAAGTATGCTTCATGTACGCTGTCAGACGGCGCACTAACTTGGTGGAACACATTGGCTCAAGCAAAGGGTATTGATGAGGCGTATGCTACGCCATGGGAGGAATTCAAAGGGGCCATGATCGAGGAATATTGCCCTAGGACAGAGATCCAGAAAATGGAGATTGAGTTTATGCAGTTGAAGGTTGTAGAGAACGATCTCGATGGTTACAACCGTAGGTATCTGGAATTAGCCCTGATGTGTCCTACCATGGTTACCCCGGAGTTTAAGCGTATGGAAAGGTATTTGTGGGGACTTCCAAAGTCCATTAAGGGAAATGTCACCTCCTCTAAGCCACCAAATGTCCCGGAAGCAATGCGCATGGCGCACACCTTAATGAACCAAATTATCAGCTATGAACCGAAAAAGGCTAAGTCCGAAGCGGGTAGTAGTGATAAGCGTAAGTGGGATAACAACAAGGGGAGAGCCTATGATCAAACCCCCGTCAAGAGGCACAACGATGGAAGGAACCCCAATCCGAACACCAACTCAAACCCCAACTACAAGGGTACCCTACCGCAGTGCAAGAGGTGCTACAAGCACCATACCGGGTATTGTAACGTTGTTTGTGAAAAGTGCAAAAGGACCGGGCATATTGGCAAGGACTGCAAGATCACCACCATGACTGGGAATCCAAACCCTACCGGACCGAAAAAGTGCTATGAATGCGGACAGATGGGCCACTTCAGAAATGAGTGTCCCAACAAGCGAAAGGACTGCGGACCACCACGTGGCAGACCTTTCAATGTAAATGCAAGGGATGCTCGTGAGAACCCCGACTTGGTGACAGGTATATTCACTATCAACAATTTATTAGCTTCTGTCCTATTTGATACTGGTGCCGATAGAAGTTATGTATGTAGACACTTTTGCTCTAAGATAAATTGGTCGTTAGTTCCTTTAAAGGAGAGTATGCTTGTAGAGGTAGCCAATGGAAAACTTGAGAAAGTTGACCAAATTAGCCGAGGAGCTATTATCAACATAGCTGGTGTGGATTTCGAGATTGACTTGATACCCATTAAGTTGGGAAGCTTTGATGTTATTGTCGGTATGGACTGGTTGACCAAGATAAAGGCTGACATTATCTGTGGAGATAAAGCTCTTCGTATACCACACGGAGACGGTGAGCCACTGATTATTGACGGAGAGAGATGTAGCTTGAGACTGAATCTCATTAGTTGAATGAAAGCACAAAAGATCATGAAGAAAGTACGTCTTGCTGTTTTGGCACATGTGAAAACATTAGAAACCGAGGTGAAGAGCGTGGATGACGTACGAATCGTGAACGAATTTTCTGATGTCTTTCCGAAAGAATTGCCTGGATTACCGTCACCGAGAGCAGTAGAGTTTCAGATCGATTTAGTGCCAGGAGCTGCATCTGTAGCTCGCGCACCTTATCGACTCGCACCTTCTGAAATGCAAGAGTTGCAGAGCCAATTACAAGAACTACTAAACCATGGATCTATCCAACCAAGTTTCTCACCTTGGGGTGCACCTGTTTTATTTGTGAAGAAGAAGGACGGATCATTCCGCATGTGTATCGACTACCGTGAACTCAACAAACTGACGATCAAGAATCGGTATCCTCTTTCCAGAATTGACGATCTTTTTGATCAACTACAAGGATCGAGCATTTACTCTAAGATCGATTTGCGATCCGGCTATCACCAGTTGAGGGTGAAAGAGAGCGATGTGATGAAGACTACATTCAGGACTCGTTATGGTCATTATGAGTTTCTCGTGATGCCATTCGGTTTAACCAACGCACCTGCCGTATTCATGGACCTCATGAATCGTGTCTGCAAGCCATACCTGGATAAGTTCGTTATCGTCTTCATAGATGATATCCTCATCTACTCCAAAAGCGAAGAAGAACATGAATAACATCTTCGTCTAGTGTTGGAACTCTTGAGACAAGAGCAACTATACGCCAAATTCTCCAAGTGTGAATTTTGGTTGAAGGAAGTCCAATTTATGGGTCACGTTGTGAGTGATCAAGGTATCAAAGTTGATCCCGCAAAAATTGAAGCTATCAGCAAGTGGGAGACCCCCACTACTTCGACTCATATCCGCCAATTTTTAGGCCTCGCCGGTTATTACCGAAGATTTATTGAAGGTTTCTCTCTGATTGCGCATCCTTTGACCGCGCTGACTCACAAAGGGAAGAAATTCATTTGGGAACCCGAACAAGAATCAGCATTTCAAACCTTGAAAAAGAAGTTAACCACCGCACCTATCTTATCACTTCCTGAGGGCTTTGACGATTTCGTCGTTTATTGCGATGCTTCAAAAAGTGGTTTTGGTTATGTACTGATGCAACGCACAAAGGTTATCGCTTACGCCTCCCAACAACTGAAGATTCACGAACGAAATTACACAACACACAATCTCGAGCTTGGAGCCGTTGTCTTTGCATTAAAGCTATGGAGACACTAACTTTATGGAACTAAGAGCACTATTTTCACCGATCATAAGAGCCTCCAACACATCTTCGATCAGAAGCAACTGAATATGAGACAGTGTCGATGGATCGAGACACTGAACGACTATGATTGTGAACTTCGTTATCACCCTGGCAAGGCCAATGTTGTAGCTGACGCTTTGAGCCGAAAGGAGAGGATGGCACCTCTTCGTGTCTGAGCCTTGAACATCACCATTCATTCGAACCTCAATAGCCAGATCCGAGCAGCCCAAGATGAGGCTCTCATGGAGGAGAATATATCTCATGAATACTTGAACATTCTCGTCTCACGATTCGAGGTTAAGGAAACTGGACTCCGATGCTATGCTGGAAGAATCTGGGTACCCCGTTATGGAGATCTACGGAACCTTATATTAGATGAAGCCCACAAGTCAAGATATTCGATTCACCCAGGAGCCGGTAAAATGTACCACGATCTCAAGGAACAGTATTGGTGGCCCAATCTTAAGAAGGACGTTGCAACTTATGTTGGTAAGTGTTTGACTTGCTCGAAAGTTAAGGCCGAGCATCAGAGGCCTTCTGGGTTACTTCAGCAACCGAAAATCCCGCAATGGAAGTGGGAAAGGATAACGATGGATTTCATTACGAAGCTACCAAAAACGGTGGGCGGATACGATACCATTTGGGTTATCGTTGACTGTCTTGCCAAATCTGCACACTTTTTAGCCATGAAGGAAATGGATACGATGGAAAGACTCGCTCAACTATACATAAAAGAGGTTGTATCTCGTCATGGTGTGCCTTATCGATCATCTCAGATCGCGATCCCCGTTTTGCTTCCAGATTTTGGCGTTCCTTGCAAGAAGCCTTGGGAACCCGTCTCGACATGAGCACTGTGTATCATCCGCAGACCGACGGACAAAGCGAACGCATGATTCAGACTTTGAAAGACATGTTGCGTGCATGTGTCATTGATTTTGGAAAGGCCTGGGAAAGGCATTTGCCGCTAGCTGAATTCTCTTACAACAGTTACCATTCGAGTATTAATGCCGCACCTTTTGAAGCATTGTATGGCCGCAAGTGCCGATCTCCTATTTGTTGGGCCGAAGTAGGCGAAACGCAAATCACAGGACCCGAGATAGTCCATGAAAAAAACTGAGAAGATTGTTCAAATTCAGGCGAGACTTAAGACGGCCTGTGATCGTCAAAAGAGTTATGCCGGCCTGAAATGTAAAGACTTTGAATTCAACGTGGGTGACCGTGTAATGTTGAAGGTCGCACCTTGGAAAGGTGTGATCCATTTTGGAAAACGTGGGAAGTTAAACCCGCGATACATTGGTCCTTTTGAAATCTTGGAGCGTGTTGGACCCGTTGCTTACCGTTTGGATCTTCCAACTCAATTGAGCTCCGTTCATCCTACCTTTCATGTATCGAATTTTAAAAAGTGTCTTGCTGAGCCGGAACATGTCATACCATTGGAAGAACTTACGATTGACGGCAAACTCCACTTCGTGGAAGAGCTGTTGAAATTATGGACCGTGAGGTCAAAACTTTGAAACACAACAAGATTCCGATCCTCCGAGTGCGATGGAATGCCAAACGAGGGCCTGAGTTTACTTGGGAACGAGAGGATCAAATGATGCAGAAGTATCCTCACCTTTTCTCGACTCCTCCATCTACCTCAGCTTAAAATTTCGGGTCGAAATTTTCTTTAACAGGTGGGTAATGTAACGACCCTGGTTTTTCCAACTTTTATTAATAATATTTATTATTAATACTTGCACTTTAATGAATGTATTTTATTACATTTACTTGTTACCGTATTCGACTTTACATGTCCCGACTTGTCTTTGTGACACACAAACTTTTCACGAATAATATTTCGGATATTATTTGCATTCATGATTAATTATTATTAGTCATTTGTAGTTAACTAAGGTTGCTAGTTAATTACTTGGGCTTTATTGGATTAATTGTTACATACTTAGACTTGGGCTTTTATTATTTGATATGGACTTGGAAGCCCACCCTCATTTCTTAATGGACTAGTTAGCCCAATATTAAGCTAATGAATTATTAAGAGTAAGATCAAGGATTAATTAATCATGAGAAATCTAGTTACTTACACATTTACACCATTTTCCCATACCCTTTAGCTTTATTACCATTCCAAGCATTCACCATCTCCCCATGTTAGAAAGTTGGAGTTTGACCTTGCCCCATTTGGCCTCTTGAAACCATCGGTTATGATGGATGAGAAAGAGAGTTCCATTTCAAATTTCCTTATTACTCATTCACTAGTTTTCATTCATTTCACACACACAAAATACTTCCACTTTTCTCTCAAGTATTCTCTCAAATTGTGAGTTCTTTCAAGACTTTTCTTCTTCCTTTTTCTTGTCCAAAACTGAAACTAAACATGAACATCGTCATCATTTCTTCTTGTTTAATTACTTGTTGTTGTTTATTGTTGTTAAGGATCAAGTTCTTTAACTTGTATCTTCATGTATCTTGGTTACTTTCATCTTTTGTTTGTAAAGAACCAAGAACAAGAACCTAAACTTTCTATTTTATGGTTCTACACTTAAATGTTTTCAAGATTTAAAGTTCAAAAGTTTCATATTCATACTTGTGTTCATGTTTGTAGACTTAAATCCTAAGATTCAAACTTTGATTTGAATCTTCCTAAGTATGAAACAAAACATGAACATAATACTTGTACTTTAGTTTATTTTCTTTCTTTTGTAAGTACTTTAAAGTTTGTGATGTTGTTATTTTGGTCAAGTGTTACTAGTTAATCTTGATCTCATTTTTCTTGAACCAAAGTTAACTTTGTAAGTTCAAGAACATGGAAGTATAACTTTTTAGTTATAACTTCATATACTTGTGTTGGATTTAAGTTTCTATAGCTTATGGTCTTCTAATTTTGTTGTAAATAAGAACTTACAAGCTTACATACATTTTTCAAGTTGAAAATCTAAGTTTCATAACTTATGGTTTCATTAAAGTGTAGGTCCAAGTTTTGTAACTTAGGATCTAACTTAAGAACACTAGATCTAGACTTTCTAGTCTAGGATCTTTAAGATCTAGCTAAGATCTAAGTTCTACAACTTAAGATCTTGATTATTTAGTTTACTTTCAAGTTTGTAGCTTAATATTACTTTTGTAACTCATGTATGTGTCGGATCTAAGATCTTGATGTAACTTTGGTTCATCAAACTACATACAACTCTTAAGTGAGTTGTGCAACTTATCTTAGACTTACACTAGTGTTACGATGGTCAAACCTTGGTTAAGATAATGCAAACCCATCAACGAGTTGTACACTTGAAGCTATACGCATCAAGGATGAAAACCGTGATGAGCATCAAGCACCAAGAACCCACCGGAACACCTTTCTTACTGTTTTCTGGAACTGATTAGACTACCTGGGCTACTGTAAAGTTGATTTTCAGTTAGTTCGGTTCGAGTAGATAATTTTCTGTTTAGACCTTTTCTTTATCCGAGTTACTGTTTAGGATCTATGGCCCTCCGAAAGTCACTACACCCTATTAATGTTGTGATGAAATTTCTGACCTACTCGCACTTAAACCGTCGCCACGGTCAAACGAAGAGGAATTTGGTTCTGGAAATTGGTCAACCTCTAGGGAACTCATATACGGAACCATGGCCACTGGTCTCACCTCATTTCAGTTTGTATAGAGGTTGTGGAGACTGAACGAAGTCAGCCTTTATTTTAAACCCTAGTCTTGACTTGAAACTTACTTTACACTTTTTGTTTAATGATGAATGATGATGGTACTTAAGACCTAATTTACATACTTTTAAACCTTTGGGAACGATTTACTGACTTAGTAACTTTTGACTTAGGTTGAGGACCTTTCGGACCAACCACTTGCTTACTATTCCCGCGTATCGACTTTTACTACTTTTCACTGTGAGTTATAGCATCCCTTTTTACTTTAACTATTTTGGGAACTGAGAATACATGCGCATTTTACGTTTTACATACTAGGCACGAGTACTTAAACTTTATATATGTGTGGGTTATACAACGGCATAAACTTTCCCCTTAGCTCGGTAACGTTTAGTCATTGGTCTTTGAACCGGTGAACGCGAATCTTAGATATGGATCCATAGGGTTTGACATCCCCACTCGGGCTAGTAGCGCTAGCATTTAATGGGTGTTTAATACTTCGTAAACATACGCACTCGCCAAGTGTACTTTTAGGGGGTTATAAACGTTAAGTTAGTTACCAAGTGCCCACGGTTGAACATATACTTTACATACTGTTTTGAAACGCTCTTTGTAGCACTGAAATCTCGTGGCCTACCTTACATTACTGTTATACTTAATCTATAGCTCACCAACCTTCGTGTTGACGTTTTTAAGCATGTTTTTCTCAGGTGCTTAAGGTTTGCTTGCTTCCGCTGTACTAGTCATGCCTTGTAGACTTCCGATGTGCTTACTAGAGATGTCACCGCATGAAACATTTTATCTTGCATTCAAACTTTATTACTTTTGAACAATGATTTGTAACGACCATTGGGTCACGTACTATTATTACTTGCTTCCATTCATAGAAGCATACTTTTGCTTGTAAAACATTTGATGTTGGTTAAGACATCACCTTTTCGTATGAATGCAAACTTCTTTTGAAACAACATATAGTGTTTGACCTTGTAATGATCCTATTGTTGATGGTCCATACATGTTGATTTAGTACGGGGCGTCACAATATATGTTTTGGACTGAAGCACGTGCGGTCGACCCACGATCGACCGTGAGTCAAGCCGCAGACAGGGCTGCCTTTTTATCTCTCCATATAAATAGTAAGACTTGGAGAACTTTGAACACTTAGACCTCTTGCATGCTACAATTCAAAATCATCAGAGAATCACAAGAACATAACACTTCTACATATGTTTGTGATTGATATCGGCTAAAAATTCATGTTTTTACCCCCGATATTGAGCCCTAAAACCATAAAGTTCCAAACTTTGTCGGCAAAATAATTGCTTTTTCGGTTAATTTTGTACATTAAGTGATTACGAAGACGATGCAAAAAGAATCAAGAGAATCGGAGCTAAAACGAAGATTCTAGAGCGAAAACGGTGAAAGACAAGAAACCAAGTTACGATCAAGGACATCAAGTTTCGATCCGGCGGCTTGTCATATGGCCTGGGCAAACGGCCATGCAAAACAGCCTGCCATCCCAAACGGCCTGTAAAAACGGCCTGCCGTACGGCTTGCCAGCCATATGCAGGCCAATTCCAAGTCTATTTAAAGGGCTTTTTGTCATCCATTTTCAACACACCTCTTTTCACTCTCTCACTACAATACACTTTCTCACACTAGAGCTTTTAAAGCCTTCTCACCTCCCAGCGGGAAATTAAGTACCCGGAGGCGAACGCCGAAGATTGTACTAGGAGCGGTCTAGAGGATGTCAGCACTTATAATGGTTCAGATCTCGTCTGTAAATGGTGAACGCTTTCCTTAATTTAATAAAGTTATCTTTTTTACTTTAAGTTGCTTTCACCTTGCATGCTTATCTATCCGTTGCAAATTTTTATTATATGTTGAATATTTTATCTGAAACTTATGCTATTGTTATGCTGAAACCTTGACGGTTTAGAAGTCTAATTTACGGATCACCCTTTCCACTTATTCACGTGGCTATAACCTAGTATTAGGACCTGATCAACCCTAAGATACGAGGTAAGTAGTTATGTATACTTAACGTCACAATAGGGATATAGTACCTATGTACGGTTAATCATTTATCCGTCAAAGAAGAGCTGCCCATTTAGGTTGTGATTAGAGTAGGCAATATAGAGTTCAGTGAACACTGGCTTACTCAACAACATGATTCGTGTCAGAAGCAACGTTCTTGAGATGTTGTAAGATGATCCGGGGGTTGATTAAGTGATCACAAAGGAGAGGCCTCTAATCCAAGTAGCAGTACCTTAAAATATCTAAGATTGCACATCTGTTAATGTTAAGGCATAGCTTAGTATTAAGTGGTGGAACGTTACTATAGTTTGACCAACTAGGATTAAGAAAAGCTGAGACTTTCCTTTAGGGATATACCACTTTATTCATGTACCTAGGATTCTATCCATAAGGTCATTTAAACCCTCTAAGGTTAACGTTGGGAATAGGGATATCCGTCTTAGCCAGAATCTTCAAAGCCTAAACTCTTAGTGACAAATCGATTAGGTTCATAGCCCAGTTGATTGAGGTTTAGTGTTTATTCTAGGAAGTTAAACTCTTGTAATAATTCCCCATCAGTATTCTATTCTTCATACCTATCCCTTTTTATCTTTACAGTTTGTATTACCTTTAGTTAATCTTAATCTATCACCACTTGTCACTAGGGTTAACTATTTAGTCACTTTTATCTCACATTACTGAGCAAACATACAAAAATATGAACCTGAGTTATACTTATCACTTACTCGTTAAAAGGAAGACAAGTAGGTGAATTATAGCTAGGAAACCCAGCTAAATATAAATAATAAAACCATTACTCCCTTTTAGTAACTAATTCTGACGTTTTGTGGCCTAACGACACCGCACAAATAAAACCGTCCGTTTTGGTCATATATCAGTGATTAGCAAGAGAATTTTGGTCATTGTAAGCTTACTTTCAAATTCCTATCTTTGTGAGTTTACATGGTGTTGTATTAATCCTTAGAATTGTCTTAGGATTGTCATCACTGAAAAAGGGAGAGTCTTTGTACTTTGTAATTAGAGGCATATGCTAGCTTATCTATCATCTTCCTTAAAGGGAACTAGGGAGTTGATTAATCTCATTGGAGATTAATACTTGTCCAAGTTGAAGACAAGTTGATCTAAGTTGGAGGTAATCCTTCAAAGGGATAGAAGGATTAGGTTTGTTGTCTAAGGAGAAGTACAAGGCTTGTAAATCGGATCTCCACCGGATTTGAAGAAAAGTGCTCAGTGAAGCAAAAAATCCCGATTAGTGAATCGGGGATTGGATTATGGTGGATTAGTTAACATCCACCCGAACCACTATAAATCCTTGTGTTTATGTTCTTTACTTTACTTTCCACATCATTACAAACATAAACACACCACATATTAGTTTGAGTTGACTAACGTGATCAAGTATCGTTCATATCATATTGATCATCGAAAAAGTTTTAAAAAACGTATTAAGTATCTATTCACCCCCCTCTAGTTACATACACATTTGTTAAAATGAAAAGGTAAAAAAGATAGGTCATTAAATGTTCGCATCGGAGTGCGTCCACAACGCATTGTGAAGCACCATGTTAATGACGCATTGGAACTTGGTGCGTTAAGTTGGAACATGGTGCGCTCATGACGCATTGGAACAACAACAATAACAAAACCCAATAACACATGTGTGGTGTATGGAGAGGTGAGATATAGACAATCCTTCCCCTATCCGAGAATAAAGAAAAGTCATTTCTCTACCCAGAGTGAAAACACTCTCAAAAGTAGAGAAAGTCATCCCTCTCTATTCGACGGATAGAGAGATTGTGTAACGACCCAACTTCGGTTACCAAAACACGACACACTTTTTTTTTTAAAAGAACAAGGATCTGGCCAGGCAATTATGCGCGGTGCGCAGATAGCTGCACGGCGCGCGCTATAGCGTGAATCCAGGTCAGAACTCGCACCAGTTGACAAACATTTAACCCAACCCGTTTACGCGGCGCGCCTTACTACACAAAAGTTGTTGTTCGCCAGGTTTTACACCCATAAGCCAAGTTTTCCAATCAATAACACTTTCAACAATAACTCGTTCAACAACCGACGTAATTCGTATATTCAAAAGTTTACGAGTTTACAAAAAGGTTTCAACAACTCATACAACCAAACGGTGTAATTTCGACCCAAATATACATTTAGACGAGTTAGGACTCTATAACCCAACCCGATACCAAGAGCATAATCCCGAGGACTACCACATCCCCATTCCGCGTCCAATATCCAAAAGCTAATCCTCCAAGCTTAAGCAACGTCTATCAACCCTAATCTAGCAACTAGGTAAACTCCGCATCAACGATACCTATAAAAAGGTAAATGATAGTGCTCCAAATGAACATATATTTAGTAGCAATATCCTTCCGATATGTAAAGTTTTCAGTTGCAATTGTTCTATTTTCAAGTAATATTCGTTTAAATAAATAAGTACGAAGACAAAAGGCGAAAACGAAGATTTAAAGACAAAAACGTCCAAAAAGCTCAAATGTACAAGATACAATCCAAGTGGTTCAATTTAATGATGAGAAACGTCTAAAAATTACAAGAGTACAAGTTACAAAACACAAAGTACACGATATAAAATAGTACGCAAGGACGTTCGAAAATTCGGAACCAGGACATGAGTCAACTCTCAACGCGCGACGCAACGGTACAAAAATTACAAGTCAACTATGCACTTAAATAAAATATAATATATAAATAATTCTTAAAAATTATATATATATTATATTATTATTTAATAACGTCGACGGCTTAAAATGTCGCGACTCGCGGTGCTGCAAAATTCAGAAATGGCCTATAAAAGCTCGAGCATTCTGTCGATATTTTTAGACAATAATAATAATACTCTGTAAGATATAATAAATATATATATATATATATATATATATATATATATATATATATATATATATATATATATATATATATATATATATATATATATATAGTATAGGGTAGTTTTATATTAGATTAGTTCGGGTTATGTAAAGGTTATTTTACGGGTTTTTGAAGTCGAAATTCTGTCCGTGTAACACTACGCGATAAATACTCAATGTAAGTTATGTTCTCCTTTTTAAATTAATGTCTCGTACTTAAGTTATTATTATGCTTATTTGAGCCAAAGTAATCATGATGTTGGACTAAATATTAAAGACGGGGTAATTGGGCTTTGTACCATAATTGGGGTTTGGACAAAAGAACGACACTTGTGGAAATTAGACTATGGGCTATTAATGGGCTTTATATTTGTTTAACTAAATGATAGTTTGTTAATTTTAATATAAAGATTTACAATTGGACGTCCCTATAAATAACCATATACACTCGATCGGACACGATGGGCGGGGAATTTATATGTACGAATAATAGTTCATTTAACCGGACACGGGAATGGATTAATAGTCACTAGAATTATTAAAACAGGGGTGAAATTATGTACAAGGACACTTGGCATAATTGATAACAAAGTATTAAAACCTTGGGTTACACGCAGTCGATAACCTGGTGTAATTATTAAACAAAGTATTAAAACCTTGTTACAGTTTAAGTCCCCAATTAGTTGGAATATTTGACTTCGGGTATAAGGATAATTTGACGAGGACACTCGCACTTTATATTTATGACTGATGGACTGTTATGGATAAAAACCAGACGGACATATTAAATAATCCAGGACAAAGGACAATTAACCCATGGGCATAAAACTAAAATCAACACATCAAACATCATGATTACGGAAGTTTAAATAAGCATAATTATTTTATTTTATATTTCATCGCACCTTTAATTATTCGTCATTTATATTTTTTGTTATTTATTTTATTTTGTTAATTAAATTTACTTTACGCTTCGCTTAAAATATAAAATCGACAAACCGGTCATTAAACGGTAAACCCCCCTTTTATATATTATTATATATATATATATTTATATATTTTTGTACAAATGTAATTATATAAAAATATAGTGTAACCGTCTCCCTGTGGAACGAACCGGACTTACTAAAAACTATACTACTCTACGATTAGGTACACTGCCTATAGTGTTGTAGCAAGGTTTAGTTATATCCGTTCTATAAATAAATAAATATCTTGTGTAAAATTGTATCATATTTAATAGTTTTTCCTAGTAAATTTAAGCTATTTCATATACGCCTCTACGAACATCAGTAAACAACGAGAGGGGTAAGCATAAAGCTTAGTGAATGCAATAATTATACATATACATATATAATCTACTTACTTGCAAACACTTACACAAATACCACATACGAGCTAGCAACTCAACAAACATGCAATCACAATGCATACTAAATATCCGCAATTCACAATAAGCTAGCATCGCCAAAAGCATATAGTTCACAATTTAATATGCTAAAACTACAACACATAACCATGGTTAACCAATCGTACAAGGGAATGGTGCTCGCGAAAGACCATAGGAGTTCACAACATCCATTAGTGTACTTAACACTGCGTATCACTAACCCCCGGGTGGCATCTTAACACGTCGATACTTCACCCCCGGGTGGTGTCTTAACACGTCAACACTTCACCCGTCATACTTCCCGGAGTGGTGTCTTAACACGTCGACACTTCACCCCCGTGTGGTGTCTTAACACTTCGATACTTCACCCGTCCTACTTCCCAGAGTGGTGTCTTAACACTTCGACACTTCACTCGTCACGTGAAACGTGGTGTCTTAACACGTCAACACTTCACATCTCACGCTACACAAATAAATACATTATATACGTACACGCATAATTATTCCACTCACCTTGGAATGTCCGCACGAGTAGTGTATTATGATCTCCGTCCTCATATCCGAGCAAATAGTTACCTATATCGCACATAGGCACAATATACACATAAATATACATTCTCTAAAAGAGAATCCGACACACCTATCCCTTAGCCGAGGGACCACACCTTGCTCGCCAAAACCCTCCCATTTAACACCTAATGGACACAAACCAATTACCACTTCGGGTGGTAATTCAAACCAACACAAAAAAGTACAATTTAATCCAAATCATACTTTACGCAAATTAGACCAAACCTATGTCTTAACACTAAATTACTACTTAGGTAGTAATCATTTCAAACGTCATTCGCACCAAAACCCCAACACGTGCAATATTGACCCATATTGCATTTGACCACGTTTGACTTATTGTTAAAATACCATTTTAACCCAAAATCACTTCCAACGATTAATTACATCTAAAAACGTCCTTTAACATTTAACAAAAGTGTTTAAACATCTATTTGATCAAAACTAGTTTGACACCAATTAACACTTGAATCAAACATTTATATTCTTGGTTCATCAAATCTTGACTCATAACTTAGTTTGACACCAATTCAAGGTTAACACCCATTTTGACCAACAAACGTGTTCTTATGAACATCTAAATCACCAACACATTTACAACCTAGTGATTAATACCCAAACCAATGACAAATACTTCCAAATTTGTCATCTAACCCTAACCCACAATAGTCGAGTTCAATCACACTAACAATACAACAAAACCCCTAAATTCATGAGAAATGGGGTTTGGAACCCTAACTAACATAAACCCTAAACATGAACAAGAATCTTGAACAATGAAGTTCGGATTCGAGGCTTACCACTACTCTCAAAACGTAGCTAGGAGCGAGATAAACAACTTTAACACTTGAGCTTTCACCCGAAACAAGCTTCTTCTTCCCCAAATCGAGCTTCCTCTCTCTAGAAGTGGGTTTCTCTCTCTAAGATGAGAAGAGAGTGTTTGAGTGGAAGAGGATGAGGTGGAATGAAGATAAGATAAGCTTGGAACCAGTTTTGTGGCCAAAAACCTGGCCTTAAAGTGAAAAGACCAATTTGCCCCTTTAAAATCCCTTAAAAAAACGTATCTTGATGTCAGCTCCATTTGCGCGCCGCGCACTACAACTGAAAGTGAAGTCAGCCAGCTTTTCTGAAGTTCAGGGACTGGAATTGACTAAGTCTGATTCTGATGCAAAATCTGAAAATGCACAAGTGTTAGGCTCACTTTCAGTGGCACTTTCTGATACACACATTTACTGACACTTTCAGGAGCATTTTCTAACGCACAAAATTCAGGATCTTACAGATTGCTTCCGATTGGACTTCCGGCCAATAAGTATGAAAACAAATTTTAAAAAAATAAATTTGAGACGCTATGAAAATGGTAAAATCAAATTTTCATGGGTTTTAAATCCTGCCTGAAATTTACTTTAGACTCTAAGAGTCAGTCAAGTCGCCAATAAATCGACGCTTGCTGTCAACTCAATAACTAGAGCCTAAGAGTCGGTCATGACACATTGGAACATGGTTCATTAATGGTGCACTGCGAGAATTCAAAACAAGTGAGAAATGACGTGGAGCTATGATTTGTGTATTTTGGTACTATGGTTTTTAGTGCGAACCTTTGCACATAATTAACCCTCACTATGAGTAACCGAGTTAGGATACAAAAAAAGGTGAAAAGTTCTACTCGATGGGAAAGTTCACCTCAATTTGGCAAGTGAGACTTCCTAACCCTATAACCTGGGTAAAGGCTATTCCTCTACAAGCTACATGTTCTATGAACACTTGAGCAAATCTGAAAGCTGAGTACGGAGTATTATTATTTAATATGTTTGAGATTCTTAAGTTTTGACGATTCGTGATATTTATGTAAACAAAGTTTTCTTTGATTAAGATAGTATAAATTATTTTATATAAAAAAATTGCTTTTAATGATGTAAAAATTTGGGGAATTATACCAATTTTGGTTGTTTTCTAAGTTGTTTTGACGCTGTTTATGCATGATCAGGTTGTTAAGGGAATTCCCTTTGTAGTTTTACGAGTTTACTTCTGTTGGTTTGTATGTGCGCAATGTAATAGATTGTAAGTGGATTCAATTTCAATAGATAGATGTGTCAAATAAATCCTAGTATCTATCAATCGAAAGTGTCCGCTCTGATTCAATATTATATAGATCTATTCTGATTTAATTTTTTCTGTCTTTTCCAAAAAAAAAAAAAGATGGTAATTCAATATAATATCATAATACAAAAGAAGATAACACAACATCGGCCAATATACATCAATTTCTAACCAAAACCCCAAAAATCCATTTCGGTTTGGTTACTTTCAGGCCCAACCCATATTATGAACACCCAAAACCCGAGGGATATATGTTTAATAAAATATTCATAACCTCATATGCATGAATAAAATTTCCCCATTTTCATTGTCTTTATTTATTTTTCTAACTTCCTTTGCAAACAATCCGTATTAATTGTTCTAAAAATAACAACGTACCAAAAAAGAAACAATAGTCTTATTTCACAAGAAACTCACCACCTCACACTCTCCCTATTTATTCGAATCTCACTCAATTCACAACCCATTATATTCACCATTTCTCCCACCCCTTCATCTTCACAACCCAACCCAATCCGACCCAAATGGCTGATGCAACTGAAGGTACCAAAGATTCCACATTGGGCTGCCACCTGGCACGCCGCTTAGTCGAGGTCGGTATAACCGATATCTTCACTGTCCCTGGTGACTTTAACCTCACCCTCCTTGATCACCTTATTGCTGAACCTCGTTTAAAAAACATTGGTTGTTGTAACGAGCTTAATGCGGGCTACGCTGCAGATGGTTATGCGCGGGCCCGTGGTGCTGCTGCGTGTGTCGTTACGTTTACTGTTGGTGGGTTGAGTGTGATTAATGCTATTGCCGGTGCTTATAGTGAGAATTTACCTGTTATTTGTATTGTTGGTGGCCCGAATTCTAATGATTTCGGGACGAACCGGATCCTTCATCATACAATTGGGATACCTGATTTTAGCCAGGAGTTAAGGTGTTTTCAGACTGTTACTTGTTACCAGGTAAACTATGTTGCTATACAATTTGTTGATTTTTTGAGGTATCTTGTATATAACGGGTCAAATAAATGGATCTGAAATATTCGTGTCCAAAAGAAACATATTTTTAGTGTTAAAAATGGGTGGAGCATCACCCGTTTACAACCTTTTAAATCATTTTATGGAACTAGATTAATATTGTTATAGTTTGGTTTATATACATTATGTTCAAAATGCTAATTGAATAATAGAACCACGGGTGAATGGTGTTTCGGGTCAACCTAACCCAACCCATTTTGAACAAAAATGATCCGATTTTATAGTTTAAAAAAAAAGATAAAAAATACAAGTATGTTTATTAAACTAAATATTTCTGTATAAAATGATAGATGATCTTTTGGGGCTACCCAACTCAACCCATTTTGACCCTTAAAAACCCGTTTTATTGGTTTGAAATATTACATCAATAACGCTAGTGGATAATGTGAAAAACGGATAATTCATCTCTTTGGGTCAACCCGGTCCAGCTCAATTTGGCTAGTAAAAATGACCCATCCAAAATAGTTTGATATCTTATGATTACAACACTACGTAGTATGTATTTATGGGTAGCCAATAAGCCATCTGTACACCATCAAAATTTATCCATTAAAAAACTAAAACTGTTTTAGAGGGTTATAGAGTACAACATCTCATCACCATTTATTTATAAAAACAATGGACAAAAGGTGTTTCGTGTCAACCCGATCCAACTCATTTTTTACCTATAAAAATGACCCATTTTCATAGTTTGATATATATATTATGTTTGAAATTCATATGGGCAAAAGGTGTTTCGGGTCAACCCAACCAAAGTCCTTTTTGACCCATTACCCAACGTTCCCCATACAATCTATTTAACCATATCTTCTAAAATCATTCAGGCCGTGATTAGTCATTTGGAAGACGCTCATGAGCAAATTGATCGGGCGATTTCAACTGCCCTTCGAGAAAGCAAGCCCGTTTATATCAGCGTCAGTTGCAACCTACCCGGCATTCCTCATCCTACCTTTAGCCACGAACCAATCCCATTTTCGCTCATTCCACGGTAATCAAAACTTGTACAGTACAACACATATATAATCATATACATACATTTATTTAACATTTTTTTAATTATTTATTATATTTATACAGTTCGAGTAACCAGTCAGGACTAGAAGCTGCAGCAGAGGCAGCAGCTGCCTTCCTAGACAAGGCGGTAAAGCCCGTATTAGTCGGTGGTCCCAAACTACGTGTCGCCAAAGCAACACAAGCATTCGTAGAATTCGCTGATGCAAGCGGGTACGCGGTTTCGGTTATGCCTTCGGGTAAAGGGATGGTCCCCGAGACTCACGAGCATTTTATCGGGACCTACTGGGGTGCAGTGGGGACCGCATTTTGTGGTGAGATCGTTGAATCCGCCGATGCTTATTTGTTCGTGGGGCCCATTTTCAACGACTACAGTTCAGTTGGTTACTCGTTACTAATCAAAAAGGAAAAAGCTATTATCGTGCAGCCTGATCGCGTTGTTGTGGGAAACGGGCCCGCTTTTGGGTGCGTTTTGATGAAGGATTTTCTTGAAGAACTTGCGAAAGTCATTAAGAAAAACACGACGGCGTACGAGAATTATCATCGAATTTTTGTTACTGAAGGACAGCCGCCGCAACCGGAACCTAACGAACCGTTAAGGGTTAATATATTGTTTCATCATATACAGAATATTTTAAGTGAAAATACTGCAGTGCTTGCGGAAACAGGGGATTCGTGGTTTAATTGTCAGAAGTTGAAGTTGCCTGATGGATGTGGGTAGGTGATTAATGATGTTTTTTTTAAAGATTTTTTTTATGTGATTTATTGTTGATTTATGCAAATAAAGAGGGAGAAAAGTGTGTGTTGTACTTCCAGATATGAATTTCAAATGCAGTATGGGTCAATCGGTTGGTCTGTTGGTGCACTTCTTGGTTATGCTCAGTCGATACCTGACAAAAGGGTCATTGCTTGCATCGGTGATGGCAGTTTTCAGGTAGCAAAACTTTGCATTTTCAATAATGATTTACATTAGAGGGTGCAAAATGGGTGGGTTGGTTGTGTTGGATAACAAGCTAAACGCTTCTCATCCAAGACGTTTTACAATAACTTGTTTTTAGCTAAACTTACATTAACCAATGTTAGGGGCATCTTAGAGGGTACCCAAGGCTATCGAACATGTCCCAAATTTTGAAAAGGCACAAAAGTTTAAAAACCCTATATATATACTTGTTTTTACGTCTGTCCAAGCAGTGCAAAAAGAACTTACAGCCGCAAAATAACTTTGATCGACACAAATTACCTCAAGTTAGATGTCATTTTGATCGAGACATCTCGAAATCAAAGATAACTTGTTTTGCTATTTAATATGATAAATGATTAGTAGTATTACCTTTTTATGTGAACTGGAAATTTTATTTTAGTGCTTATAAAAGCTCATTTTTATGGCCCTGACTAATTTAGTTCACTGATCTATTTGACCATTTCGTTTCATTTAAATCAATATTTATTTTTTTACCTGGGATAAAAGAAAGTTCATATTGATTAAGCATTATGATTGCCTGCAGGTAACAGCACAAGACGTGACAACGATGATTAGAAACGAACAAAAGAGCATAATATTCCTCATAAACAACGGAGGCTACACTATTGAAGTTGAGATCCATGACGGACCTTATAATGTGATCAAGAACTGGAACTATACTGGTGTCGTTGAAGCCTTCAACAATGGTGATGGTAAACTGTGGACTGCAAAGGTACTGTTAGTGAAAACCTCAACCTAATCAATGTTAACTTTTATATTTCTAAAAAGTAGAAACTAATAACTAATTGATGGAAATTAACAGGTGACATGTGAAGAGGAGCTGGTAGAGGCAATAGCAACAGCAACAGGAGAAAAAGAAGATCATTTGTGCTTCATTGAGGTGATGGTTCATAAGGATGATACCAGCAAAGAACTTTTGGAATGGGGTTCGAGAGTCTGCTCGGCTAATAGCCGCCCTCCTAATCCGCAGTGATTTTATATTTATATTATTATCATTTTACGACATAATTAAAGAATTTTTTGTTTATTTGTTTGAGGGTCTATCGTTTATGCTGTAGAGGAGTAACACAGATTTTGATATTATATTATTGTGGTTTTTATTAAGAATGTTTCTGTTGAGGGTTTTATGGTTTATTGACAAGTCAATGAACAAAGATAGCTAACACAATACTATGGTACCATGTATTTCAAGTCTCAACATCTATACACAAATAGGATCACCTAAAGAGAACTGCACAAATAGACATAGTTGTAAAATTACCCTGACTAGGCCATCTAGCCGGAAAAGTAGCATGCATAGTCTCCGATTTGACTGATTTATTCAGTCAAAGTTGTCATAAGTTTGTTTTGGTCTGTCATATTCGGGGTTATTCACTCAAAGTAGATCATAATCGTTTAGAGTATGTCAAATACAGTCAGAGTTGGTCATGACTAGTCCTTGACTAGTTCGACGTGGCTGATTAGTGCCTACAAGGTCCAACCGACTAATCCCCGACTAGCGACTTTTACACCCTTACAAATGGACTAATCAAAGATAACCAACCTAAAGTAACACTAGCAGTAAACAATTCCAGCCAAGGGTGTATTAAGCTTGAAATGAATAAATTGGTCCTAACAGATCCAAGTCTAGTAGTTAATCTAGAGAGAACTGATTGTTACTAAATCATTAAGTTAAGACGCCGTACCAAATCAAGTCTAGTAGTCAATCACTCAATCTTTAGAAGTGATTGTTACCGACTGATTGTAAAAGTCCCCAACAAGACTTGCTAGTTAGATTTTTAAACTAGACCCACAAGTCCAGCTTTGGAGATTTATTCAGTCAAAGTTGTCTCATCCGAGGTCCTGAGAGATCAAGTAATTCAACACATACTCAAGTCCTCCGACCTTTTATAAACCTTACGAGCAACCACAATATTCTAACCACTAGGCTACATTCAAAGTCAAAATGAGTCAACATATCACAACTTGACCGATCAATCCTACAAGAATGATAAATTCCCAACTAGCACCTTTTACAACCTTGACTGATTAAGACAATTCTGATCAAAAGACCCAAGCAAACTACAACGATCCCATAACATGATGGCAAGCCAAAAATGATTCTGAAACTCAAATTCAACTAAAACGACAATAATTTGACAAAGCAAAGTCTGACTCCAAAATCCACCTCCAATGAGACAGATAAAGATATTAAAACTCTTGAACATTAAAGCAAAATTGTTCCAATACGCATTAAATTCAATACAAAATTAAACGAGCCATTAAATAATAGTAAGAAATTAACACAATCAAGATGCATTTAGCTAAGATAATTCATTGAATAGCAACGATGTTGATCATAAACATCAACAAGCCATATCCAAATACATATTAGGGTTTTAAACAAAAGTACTACTTTATAACGGCTACATAAAGTAATTAAACATATAATTTGTAAGCATAAATTATCGATTCAGATAGTTTCTACTTAGATCGTTGTCTCATCTTTCGGCGCTTTCTCTTCAACCTCCTCATTCTCTTCTTCTTCCACTGCCAAACGCACCATAATCAATAATCAATCAATTAAATTAAATAAAAGTATAATTATATTGAAACAACAAATTGGATATAAAGTCATTCATTACCTTAGCCCTCATGTTGAAGCTGGTTTGATTTCAGAGATATCTGAAGAGTTGCGGCGGTGGTGTTTTCTTTTGTATTTTGGGTGGAGTGAAAAATTTATAGTGGAACCCTAGTGGGTTAAGGATGGGTCCGATTTGAGAACCGGAACGTTTTTTGGGCCCACGATATTGGGTCGGATTGCTTTTTTGCTTTTCTTTTTTTCCAGGGATTATCAACAAAAAGTCCACTTTTTTACCTTTTTTGTGTGAGAGCTTAAAGAAAGAAAAAAATTTTAATTTGTCTTTGCAAAGAGCAAGATGTCTTGCTTCCTTGCGCCTTGCGACCTTGCTTCCACCTGAGAGCAAGGAGCAAGGACGCAAGGTGCACCTTGCTCCCAGGTGAAAGCAAGACGCACATTGCGTCCTTGCTCCCAGGTGGAAGCAAGGGAGCAAGAGGCACCTTGCGTCCTTGCTCTCAGGTGGAAGCAAGGGAGCAAGAGGCACCTTGCTCCTTGCTTCCAGGTGAAACCAAGGACGCAAGGAGCAAGGGAGCAATGCATCTTGCTCCTTGCTAGGGCAAATTGACAATTTTTTTTTTTTGAGCTCTCACGCAAAAAAGTCAAAAAAATGGACTTTTTGATAATAATCCCTTTTTTCAAAGAATATTAACCAAATTACCTTTTATTAATGTATAATCATTTGCCCAAAAACATTTTTTTCATAAAAATACCCATGTAAATAGCAAGAAGCAACTCGCAAATTACTAGTGAGCACTTGCGACTTGTAATTACCTGATAATACTGTTGCTAGTGAACGAGATATTTGTTGCGAGCCCGGACTATGCCTTCGCACAAGGTGCATGCGATTTGTAGTCAGTATATGCGGTGGCGGAACTAGGTTTTTTTTGAAGTGGCCCGTCCTAATTCATCCGGACGAAGTCCATATCGATTGCAAACGATTCACAATAGTTGGTTACATCGCGAGGTACTTGACCTCTATATGATACAATTTTACAAACATTGCATTCGTTTTTAAAAGACAAACTTTCATTACATCGAAAGTTGACGGCATACATACCATTTCATAATACATCCAACTATAATTGACTTAATAATAATTTTGTTGAATTCAACGACTCGAATGCAACGTCTTTCAAAATATGCCATGAATGACCCCAAGTAATATCCCTAAAATGAGCTAATGCACAGCGGAAGATTTCTTTAATACCTGAGAATAAACATGCTTTAAAGTGTCAACCAAAAAGTTTGTGAGTTCATTAGTTTATCATAATCGATCATTTCCATAATTTTAATAGACCGCAAGATTTTCATTTCCATTTCTCATAAATATACGTCTCATGCATAGAGACAAAAATCATTCATATGGATTGAACACCTGGTTACCGACATTAACAAGATGCATATA